>NC_046159.1:10004947-10109947 GCF_011064425.1 Rattus rattus
CTCAGGCTTCTCTTCACAGGAATTAGGAAGTGAAGGCTGGAGCGTCAGGCATTCTCAAACCTCTTTAGATATATTGTGTGTTTCAGGGCAGTGTGGGTATATGAAACCATGTCTTTAAAATGCTCAAATAAAAGAAGAAGGGGGTTTATGAAAATTTAATTTAAGTACATTTATTTCTAATATTTATTTCTTGAGCAGAGACGGGGGAGAGAACACCTGTTGAGACCACTTCCGGTGCCTCAGGTCAAGGGGTGGGGCCACCCATCCATCTCAAAGTTTTTAACCCAGAAATGTTCCTGTCTAAAGGAAGAACAGGAACAAAAGGTGGAACAGAGACTGATGGAAGGGCCAACCAGGGACTGCCCCACGTGGGGATCAATCAAGTCTGTAGACACCAAACTCAACACTGTTGCTGGGGTCAGGACGCGCTTGCTGACAGAAACCTATTGTGGCGATTCCTGGGGAAGTCGGACAGCGATGTAGATGCTTGGAGCCAACCATCAGATGGAGCTCAGGGAATCTGGTGGGAGAGCTGGCCGAAGGGCTGGAGAAGTTGAGAGGGATTGCACCTCCATTTGAAGAACAACATAGGCTGGCCTGACCATTCAGTTTTCCCTGAGTCTAGACCACCAACAAGGAGTGTACCTGAGGGATCCATGACTCCAGATACATACATAGCTGAGGATGGCCTTGCCTGTCAGCAACGCGAGTAGAGGCCCTTGGTCCTTGGAGGCTTGATGCTCCAGCATAGGGGGGTGCTGGAGGGGTGAGGTGGGAGAGTGTGGGTTGGGGGGTTGGGGAGCCCTCGGGCTGATGTGGAATGGGGGGTTGGTTGATGGAGAGGGTAGCCAGGAAGTGGGATATCATTTAAGATGTAAATGATTGGAGTGATTAATAAAAAAGAAAAAGAAAAAGAAAAAGTTATTTCTGAAGACATTGAAATGAGCTGAAAAGAAAATAAAGCGTTTCACATTTGCGCTGCCAGCCTCTATTTTCTCAAGACTTATTTATTTTAATTTTACGTGTATGGGTGCTTTGGTTGAATGTATGTTTGTGCACCATTCTGCATGCTGTGAACTTGGAGGCCTGAATAGGGCGTTAGATTCCATGGAGCTGGAGGCATAGATTGTTATGAGTTTCCATGAGGGGATAAGAATCAAACACAAGTCTTCTGGAAGAGCAGGGGAACTGCTAAGTTGTTTCTTAAGCCGTTGCTCAGCCTTTGACAATTATACTTTGGTAGAATTTTCGTCGGTCTCAGCGGCATCACCCATGTTGCCTGCTACACTGGTGACTATAATCGACTAAGAAGCCAGGGCTGCAGAGGTTCCAAATGGATAAAGAGTCCGCCGTGCAAGTCCAAGGAAGAGTGTAAGGACCTATACTTCTATCCTCAGAACGCACAAGCATTTGCCATCCAATACTTCTTAGTGAGATGGGAAGCAGAGACATAAAAATACCCAGAAGCCTGTGGGCCACCTTGCCTAGTGGGAGCAGGAGAGAACCAGAGACTATGTGGAAGGTAACACATAAAACGTCATCCTCTGACTTCTATAGTCATGTCATTGCATACACACAGACACACCACACACATGCAAGTGCACATGTGCACACACACGCACACACACACACACACACACACACACACATCCCAGATGAATCCCCCCACATACATAAAAGCATAATATTAAATGTAGTCTTCTGAGCATAACATGCCTGTGGTAATCATAAACTCACAATACCGGTGGTCACCAGCACAAGACTGGCACAAAAATCAAGAAAGCCAAAGTCATGCCCTAGGTGAGTACATGAGCCCCAGCCCCCACCCTTTACTAAGGGGCTACTGGCAGTTGACTGTTGCTGGGGGAGGGAGAATCTTCTTCTTCTTCTTCTTCTTCTTCTTCTTCTTCTTCTTCTTCTTCTTCTTCTTCTTCTTCTTCTTCTTCTTCTTCTTCTTCTCCTCCTCCTTCTCCTTCTCCTTCTCCTTCTCCTTCTCCTTCTCCTTCTCCTTCTCCTTCTCCTTCTCCTTCTCCTTCTCCTTCTCCTCCTCCTCCTCCTCCTCCTCCCCCTCCTCCTCCTCCTTCTTCTTTTTTGAGATGTAGCATTAGTAGTTCCCCATGGTCAGTGGATAGACACCCTCCATCCATGTACATGGGAGTACTAACTTGAATTAGTGTCACACACACACACACACACACACACACACACACACACATATATATATATATATGCAAATTTTGAGTGGAGTTGGATGGGTATATGGGTTGATATGATTATATTTCATTATCCACACACATGAAATGCACAAAATCAAGGAAAAAATAAAAAGAAGCTCATTAGGGCTGGGATGTGGCTCAGTGGTAGCTTGTTGTCTAGCATTCATGAAACCCTGGGTTCAGTCCCTAGTACCATGGACAAAATGAATGAATGAATTAGTGAATAAATGAATGAATGAGCTAATGAAAATTTTATCTTTCTTTTGCAAAAAAAAACATAAAAAAACCCAAATACAAAACTAAATTAGCTTTTAAAAAACCCTAAGTGCTCACAGAAAACCTGACATAAAATTTCTTGAGAAGGCAAAAAGGGTGATCAACTGAGTTATAATTACCTTTAGCTATCATGTTTCAGGTTTTATAAGGGTAGTAGAAAACTAAGACCTTATGACCATAAACATCTCAGGAATAATTTAAAAGTAGAATAAATACAGGATCATTACCTTGAAAAGATAATTGCAATTATAAGAATACATGCAGAGAAAAATTAGCAAAGCCATTCAATTATTTAGTCTCAGACATGCTTTGAAATCTTTTGAAAATTGGTGAGGTATTCATCGTTTTTCCTTCTCAGAAAATGAAAAATAGGCCCATATAATTGAGTTAATTACTGGCATTATACATTGAATAAAGCAGTCCTTTGGAATAGTATTTCCAAATGAGAGACTCTTCTGCAAAACATGTTCACAAAGTAGGCAGGAGAGTGGAGGCATAACTTTCACAGGTCAAGTTTAGTAACCATGTCAACCGGGTATCTAAATTACTCAAGAATCGTATTAATATCTCCATCTTGTTGACTCTTGCTGTAGGATGTGTCTGTGTAATCAGAAGATATATTTTCTGCGGTGAAAGCACACACAGCATGGTTTATTGGGATGTAATATACTTTTATACTAGTCTGTGAAGGGGAAGTCAGTCACCGTGGGGGATTCTGGGGACCCAGTTGTGAATGTGCAGAAGAACATGCAGGAGACTTTCTCTAAGCTGAAACTAGTGTATACACTTCTATTACAAGCACGATAAATGAGAAAGCATTCTAAAGTCATTTACATCTAAGTCTTATATATACATGTATTTAAATAATAATAGTAACAACTTTATTGTTACTGTTATTATATTGATTATTACTATTATTATTATTATTTATTGCAATGTGGACTTAAGATTAAAAGTAGAGCTTCAGTCATGCTGAGAGAGGTCTGTGCTACTTGGCTAATTCCTATGACCTTTTTTCTTAGTCTATTTTATCTCACTGACCTGTTCTGGTTGGCCTAGAACACAGTCTCCAGTCTAGGTTGGCCTTGAATTCGTGATTCTCCTGCTTCACCCTCTCAAGTGCCTGCAATTGCAAGTCTACACCACCAGGAACAAAATTGTTTTAAGTTTATCCCATCCGTAAAGGTGAACTTAGTCAGCGAGGGAAATGAAGGGGAGGGGCCCTTGGGAATCTGTCTTACAGGGGCCATATCCACAGTAGAACCAGAGAGATGATGCAGACCCCATTTGACTTAAGTTTTAAAGGGATAACATCATAGAACTAGAACTAAAGGCTACAAGAGTAAAGAGAACAGACTGACAAGCTAAGTGCAGACTTCTGCAGGGTCATAAGCATAGAGAGGAGGAGGAATTGTATATCATTGCTAATAAAGGGGGTGTGCTAAAAATCAAAGGGAAGAAAGGGGTGGAGGAGGGAAAGTAAGGAATAGGAAGTGGGATAGAGAGGCAAAAGAGAGCAAGAGAGACAGAGAGCGAGCCAGGGAGCAATAGAAAGAGATAGAAAGCAAGAGGGCAAGAGTGAGCAAGAGATTAAGAGAGAGAGGAACAGGACTGGACTGGGACAGGGACAGGGAGGGGGAGGGGGGAGGAGTGGGAGAGGGAGAGAAAGAAAGCAAGAGAGTATGAGAAACAGATCAAGAGGGGAGGAGAGGGGAGAGAGGAGAGGGAGAGAGCAAGAGAGCAAGAGCAGGGGGTGGGGAGGAGGAGGGAAGGGAGAGGGAAGGGAGGGGAGAGGGAGAGGTGGGTGGGCTCAGAATTGAAACAGCCCGTGAAAAGTAGATTCTTTTCCAGTATTTGGAAGTGACTTGTGTAATTTAAAGCAGACCTCCATAAGACTGCAATACCACGAGTAGATCCAGACTCCTAGAATAGCCTTCCCAGACCAAACACTGTGGGAAATCACTTTATTTTATAACAGGCTATTTCACATTCTTATTTAGATAAAAATAGTCACATGCACACACAAAAAAGCAGTGTTTATGGAGATGCTGACATGGCATGTAACAAGGGAACTGTTACATAAGATCCGAGGGAAGCAGTAGTTATCAAGACGGTCGTATTTTGTAAAATAATTGTTGCATTGTGTGTTAATAGAAGTCTTAGGTTTTAGCGGTCATGGCTGTGGAGATCTGGGTAGGGAAGCATCTGGCGTGAATTTGTTGGGCAGAGATTTTTCAGGATCGTGACTGTGGAGCGGTTGCCCTTTATTCCTGGCTGGGAATGTTTCTGTGCTATTTATGTTCTGAGATGCCGCATAAAGAGCCTTGGGAGCGGAAGGGAGGCAGAGGCTAGCACTCAGATATTCTCGCCTGCTCACCTTTAAATTTCCTCCTCAGCCTCTCTCTGAACTCCCACACTAGTTGTCTAAATCTGTGATCTGCTTGAGAACTTGTGCTTCATAAAATTGAAAGACTACTCTTTAAGAGAATATTTTCCAACGAAAAATATCACAGTACTATGTGAAATCGTCCAGAGGTAATTTCATTTTAAAATACCTTCTCTGCAGGAGATCTATAGTTTCTGTGTGTGTGTGTGTGTGTGTGTGTGTGTGTGTGTGTGTACTCTTGGAGGTCAAAAGAGGGCAACAGATCCCATGGAACTGGGGATACATGTGCCTGTGACCCCACTGGATATGGGTACTGGGAATGATACCTGTATTATTTTAAAATATCGAACAGTAGAAGATAAGAAACAAGTGCTATGCAGGTACCTTATCGATATGACACAATGCTAACCTGAGAAACGAGAGCAAGGAAGGGAGGTTCATTCTGTGTCCCATTTGAGGGTCCAGCCCTTGTGACATAGAAGTGCGGGGTAGCCTGATGTGTCCCATTCATAGTGAAGAAGTAGAGAGAGAGAGAAAGAGAGAGAGAGAGAGAGAGAGAGAGAGAGAGAGAGAGAGAGAGAGAGAGAGAGAGAGATATGAATGCTGGTGCCCGCTCATATTTTAAAAAAGTTCATCCCCAGATGTCAGCCCATGGGATGATGTCACCACATTCAAGGTGGGGTTTGTCTCCTCAGCTAAATATTGATGGCGACACCCTTACACGGGCACATTTCCACGGTGATTCTGAATCCTGTCACGTTTACAGTGAAGACCGACCTTCACACAGGAACTCTTAAGGTGATGAGAATGGTCATTGTCTATTATCTTAGAGCTCCCTCACACTGCACAGCCACCATGAATTCCACCAAAAGCCACCTCCGGTTTGTTTTTCTTTTAAAATATTTTCCTATTTCCAAAGTAGCCTGGAAATAAATGGGGCAGATTTTACTCATCGCTTTTCCAATAATAACTAGATTTGCTATGCATCAAAAATTCATATTTTTTTAAATGAACAACTACTCAGTTCAGGTGGCTTTAGAAAGTTACACGGTGGTAATCGGTGGCTTTCTGCCTGAGGACCACCTATGATTAGAAGGCATGATCTAGGTTTTCCTTGCCACCACCATTAACCTACACTCAGATATCTTAGGTTTACTTTCTCTTTACTCGTCTTTACCTTTAATGGTTGGGATTATCATTGTCATTTACAAAAAGAAAAATAAGAACAAAATGGTTCAAGTATTAGTAAATTAGGCCTCTCCACACTGATGTTTGAATACAGCTCTCCATCCTAAACAGAGACTCTTCATGTTCTTTCTTTTTTTAATTGGATATTTTATGTATTTACAATTCAAATGTTATCCACTTTCCCAGATCTCCCTTCTCCCACCCCTCTTCCCCCTACTTCTGTGAGGTTGATGCCCCTCCCACTCACCCACTCCCACCTCAACACCCTGGCGTTCTCCTACACTGTAGAAATGAGCCTTCACAGGACCAAGGGCTTCTCCTCCTATTGATACAAGACAATGCCATCCTCTGCTACATATGCGGCTGGAACCATGGGTCCCACCATACATATTTTTGGTTTGTGGATTAGTCCCTGGGAACTCCAGGGGGTCTGGTTGGTTGATGTTGTTGTTTTTCCTATAGGGTTGCAAACCCATTCAGCTCCTTTAGTCCTTTCTCTAACTCCTCCATTTGGTTCTCTGAGCTCAGTCCAATGGTTAGCTGCAACCATCCTCATCTGTATCAGTAGGGCTCTGGCAAAACCTCTCAGGAGACAGCTATATCAGGCTCCTGTCAGCAAGCACTTCTTGGCTTCAGCAATAGTGACTGGGTTTGGTGGTTGCATATGGGATGGATTCTCAGGTGGGGCAGTCTCTGGATAGCCTTTCCTTCAGTCTCTGCTCCACACTTGGTCTCTGTATTTCCTCCTGTGAGTATTTTTGTTCCCCCTTCTAAGAAGGAATGAAGCATCCACATTTTGGTCTTCCCTCTTCTTGAACTTCATATGGTCTGTGAATTGTATCTTGGGTATTCTGAGCTTTGGGGCTAATACCCACTTATCAGTGAGTGCTTACCATGTGTGTTCTTTTGTGATTGGGTTACCTCACTCAGACACTTCATTTTCTAATAGATGTGCTTTAATAGTAAGACTTGCAGTTGGTCAAAGTCAAGAAATAAGAGGTCAATAGAAGGCTCAGCCCTTAATGTAGGCCATCTACAGCATGCTCCTCCTCTTAAGACTCAGATATCTTCATACAAGGGGGAGTATAGATGCTGCAAGAGCTATAAGAGATAGAGGTTGCAGAAGACTGTGGGGAATAGTGCTTTCTGGACCATTGTGCACATGGCTTCATAGTGGTTTTGACTGGAAACAGAAGACATACACAAAATCAAGCCATTCAAAACCCCATCATGGATGAGGGAGGAGTTACGAATCCCCACCAGTGTTAAAAGGTATTGGAGACTACTGAGAACTGGGGAAGCAGTCTAGATAGCTTATCCATGCTCTAACTGATGGCCTTATTCCCGTGCACATACTAGCAATACAAACTGGGCACCATTTTTTTTAAAGTACAGGAAGCAAGAGAAGAGATTTGGTGGAGGTCATCTGGGAAGAATTGGCTGGAAGGGACTGGGTTGACTTTGATCAAAATCCCTTGGTTTGTATATATAAAATACTCAAGTAAACCTATATAAAGATAAAATGATCCATAAGAATACCTTTATAGGGCTATCTACACATCCCTAGAATCTTTCTAAATAAAAATAGGACATTTACTTCTTGACTCTCCAGAGGATTATGAATGTCACTTCTGTTTTAAAAATAATCATTGGTTTCATAAATCTCAGTGAATAAATATCAGTCCAATTTTTTAGACTATCAGTTGAAATGTACCAAAAGCAAACATTTTCCAAGTTATTATTAGATCGCAGGAATATATGGAAGAACACGGACAGCCATAAAAGGCAAGTTCAAAAGACACCAACAGCATATGCTTAGCTCTGGTCTGCAGGGTTCCACAACCAAATGAGCTACTCAAGATGGGTGATGTCAAGCTTGCTGTCTTGGGTGGCAGAGGTACAGGAAAATCAGGTGAGTGGTGCTTTGTTTGCTAGCAAGATTAGAGGGTGGGTAGACACAAAATGGAGTAGTCAACTGTGGCCATATATTACACAATAACTACCAGTAATAATGGGGTCACCGTGAGATAATTTTCATAAGAATTTTTCTGTATACAAATTTTCTGGGCAGGTTATTATTTATAAACTTTTAAAAACAGTGGGTCACCTGTGATTGCCTGAAACATGAATCTGTATCTTGTTCTTCTGATGTTTAAAACTCTAAAGACAAGAAATCCTTCCATGACATTGCCACAAGCCGGCCAAAGGTTGGAAAGGACTTTTCTCCTGTAAGGATAGGGTGGGCATGGGTGAATGGAGCATGAAGTTTATAGGCAGCACTACTAGAGGGCTGTTTGTAGTAGACACTGTTTTGTAGGTGTTCTGGAACCCAGCACAAAAGGCACTAACTAATTCCAGAAGTTACTATTGCATGTTGCTTTAGTTTACTCTGCTGAACAATCTAATGGCAGTGAGATTTTCACCAAGCAATGACCTCGGCCTCACAGTGAGAGCTGAATAACTATCAGGCTCCGGTCCTGGTCAGACAACAAGCTGTTGGAGTCTCCCCTGGTTCCCAAGCTCTAATTCACTGTATTTGTTAAGAATCGCATATGCTGGGCACTGCTGCGGTCCTTCCTTCGCACAGAAACTCGGAATCAGATTTAATTACTAGGGAAGCTAAGTGTTGCGAGAGCTTCGAGTTTCACATATAATGAGGAATGTATTTGTGGTTTCGAAGGCAAGGTGTTTTTACATGTTTGCATTCGTTAATGAATTCCATAACGATTTACATGTGTAGCATGTAGGATCACACGTTTCTATCTACAGAATCGCATTTTATCACCTCAACTTTTAGACCAGAAGTCAGTAAAGTTTTAAGCTCCTACCTAAGGCTTGTTGATTATTGAGTGAAAATTAAGATTCTGCATCTAACTGAATCATCGGGATCCTCAAATGCAACAAACCTTAAATCCTGCTTATTCATTTAACAGCTCTTACAGTAAGGTTTCTTACCAAGCGCTTCATTGGGGAATATGCTTCTAATTTTGGTAAGTTGCTGTTGTACACTTCTATTCTTGATATTCCGGTATAAACATTTTAAACCTAGTTAAAGCCAAAGAGGCATTTTGACAGAGTTGTTTTTTCTTTTTTCCACATTCATTCAAGTGTTTTAGTTCAAAGATTCTAATTTTGAATTCCAAACTAGGTTTGATTTGAATTGAGGGCTTTGAAATTGAATGGAATGCTTTTGTCACCAGCGTTACTGTTACCCACCATCGTGATGAATTAGAAAGAAAGAGTGTCTAGAACACTCTGACGTTGGGGTTCTCTTTTGCAAATACCGTGAAGCACGGACATGAGTTTCTGGCAAAGTTAATTGCCAAAGCATCTGTTAAAAGATAAAGACATTAATATTCACAGCACAAACAACTATAAAAGGAAGCTTGTAAAACTGTGTAATAACAACAGAATGATACGTTAATTAAGCATCCTACTGTTATCTAGGCTGTCTCGATAAATTTCCGAGAAATTCGACAAAAGATGCCAAGGCACCTGAGTATAAACCTAAGGTCATTTTGTTAAGTCTAACATGATTTATTTTTATATAAAAGTTGACATTGAATATAGGAGATGCTACAGTACAAATGTGAGGAGTTTTGTTATACCTTTGAGTATAGTTTTTGTTCGGAGATTGATCAAAATAATAAACTTTATGATTTTTCTGATCAAAGACATGAGGATTAAATGCTTTTCCTTTTCATTTCTTACATCAACAACAGCAAAATCCAGTGAAATGGAAGGGGGTTAGTTTGGTTCAATATTGCTTATTTAGTGTCAGAGAGTTAATAATTGTTTTTCTATACGAATCGAAGAAAACATTTGTTCACAAGAGGGCATTATCAGCATATTGCTGAGATGATTTTTAAAGATTTCTGCCATGCGGCTCTCTCTATGTGTGCAGCATAGTGTTTCCATGGTTGACGCTGAACATTTTAAGACAAGTGTTTGAAAACTGCTTACAGAAAGAAGACCACGGGGAGGAAAAAAAAAGAAATTTCTAGTGTTTCATTTCGAGGAGTGAAAATCTTAGGCATGGGGGTCAAGATAACACAGAAGCTAAGAGGCCTGGGTGAGAAAGTTTTCCCTGCACAGGATAGAAACTAAATACAATCAAGATAAAGCAGTCTCTGTAGGAGGACAGACAGCAATGAAACCTTCACCTTAATCTTTTCTACAATGCAGTTCCATAAACAAATGAAATGTTTACACATTCTCAGCTGTGACATCTCCGTGCATAATATAAGACCTGAGGACATTTTGAAAAGATAAGCATGTGACCCTAAGGTCACCAACTCTATGGAAACGAGCTCACAGAAGCAACTCCATCTTGTCAAGAAAGGATAGAAGGGGAAATTAAAACACTCTAAAGCGGTTAGAGATGACAACCCTTGCCAATGCTGTGAGATTTGAAAGAAAGTGTTTTTAAACTGTCTGGGAGAGTTTATGATTCAGGGCAAATAGTAAATGTGGGAAGTTTGGGGGGGGCAAGATAAATGTTCTACAAACAAAATCTGATGTTTGCAGAAACTGGGACAAACGTTATTCCTGGAAAGAGGTTAAAAGTCAGTCTTCATCTTCTGAGGTAACATTTGCTCATGCAATATCTGCTTCTTTTGTAAGACAGAGGTTTGTTGACTTTTTTGTGTGAAGATACATGTTCCTGAGTGCCCATGTGTGCAGGATGTACACACAGGTGCCCAGGGTGCTCAGAAGTGGGCATCAGGTCCCTTAGAACTGCAGTCACAGACAGCTTCCAGCTTATGAGTGCTGAGAACTGAACCAAGATCTTTTGCAAGAGCAGCAAGCACTCCATACCACTGAGCCTAGGCTCCGTTCATTTGTATTATGGGCTACAGGACAGCAGTCCATGGGAGTGGGTCATGTTTTTGTGTAAGTGTGTTAATTTATAGAGGAATAGAATAGTTGTAGAAGTAGTTTATTCATTCAAGGAATGCTCATTCAATACCTACTGCAAGGCCATATATCAATAGGATATGTTAGAGAACAGAGGGGTAGAGATATAATTCCTCATAGAACTTCAATGTGAAAGAAGGTGTTTGACCATCCAAGCCAAAAATTACGTCATTTGACACTAAGTGCTATAAAAATAAGCAAACTAAGATGAAAAAGTGCTAATAAGGAATATAGATATAGATGATATAGATAAAGATATAGATGTAGATGTAGATGTAGATGTAGATGTAGATGTAGATGTAGATGTAGATGTAGATGTAGATATAGATATAGATATAGATATAGATATAGATATAGATGTGGAGGTATTTGCAGCCCCAATACTTGGGGAGAGGATTCTCAGGAGAAAGTTCAATCCCCAGGTCAGCGGCCTGGAACACATAGAGGGAAATTGTCTTAAAACAAAACTGAGTCTTAAAGTCAACTGAGAAGCAAGGCAGAGAAAGGATCATCAACTAGGGACGTGCCACAGGAGAAGTCTGCGGAATTATATTCAAGGTGGACAGAAAAAAATGAATATCCAAGTTTGGGCATAGGACGCTTCTGACAGAGTTGAGTAATACTTAAGTTAGTACAGAGAGGGCAGAATGAAAGGGGTGACAGCCCAGGCAGTCTACCGAGACCATAGAAGTAATGTGTGCTGAAGGAGGGAAGCATTCTCAAGAATGGCAAAGGCTTCTTGATCTAAAAGAAACACACTTTGCTTGGCGCATTTGATGTAAGCTCATGGCTCAGTTTACCCGTGCCTTCTGATTCTTCTACGGGTGGAAAGTGAGTCGGTGAAACGCAGATGAATTAGGAGTTTTAATGGAAATCAAGGCAGAAAGGATGATGCTTGGGAAAGTGTAAAGGGATTCTTGGCAAGTAGACTAACTACGTTGTATTTTGACTGTAAAATGATACTCTGTGTGAATTGTATGTCATTAGGGAAATCAAGTCACGAGGGAGCTTCAGGTTTTACATCAGAATGAGACACACATCACTGTACAGACTGCGATCTGGGAGACAGAGTTTTGTAGAGAGTACAGAAGTTTGGTGTTTGACACAATCAGGTTAATATGTTTGTCTGATACTTAAGTGAATATTGCCAAGAGTAAACAGTGGTCTGGAGTCTGTGGGAGAAGTCTGCATTGCAAATACGTGCCCAGGTGATTGGTGTGTAGTAGACAGGACTCTAGAACCTGTAAAGGATTATATGTCCGTGAATGTGAACTGGATCCAAATGTAGAGTGTGAGGAGAGGATGGGGCACGAGTTTCAGAAATCACTAATTGAACATGAAAGTAAATAAAGAAAATTAAAACGGAGATAGAATGTGTGGAATAAAGAGCATATGAAGAAAAACGAGATTATGTCAGAGACTGCATGCGGCGGTACAACTAAAAAGGCTTACACGATCAAGGGTCGGTTTTCAATCAGGGTCAAAATCAAGGGTCTTCAATACATTTGTATTGATCTTAGAACCATTTCTGCATGTTTATAAGATGTAGGTAAGGGGTACTAAAAAGCAAGACGGCTCAGGTGCTCTATGCCAAGCCTAAGGATCTGAGGTTCTCCCCAAACACATGTGGTGGAAGAAATTTATCTTCCGACCTCCTCACAGTTTTGACACACATACGTACAAACACACACACACATATACACATGCATACATACATACATACATACATACAATCATTGATCAATCAATAAATTTAATAAATAGTAAAGAAATTCATGGTAGAGGACACATAATAGATTTACTGTCCATGGATGAGATGACTTTTTAATGTGTTGAGAAGATATAAACCAGCCTTGGGGAGGATCATCTATATTACTCCATATAAAGGTATGCAAATGAATAGCTACAACCAAGTTCCGTGGTCAATACACAGGGTTTCCTCACCAGCTCTGATCACAGATCCTCTACTCTGACATGCAAATATGACTGTTGTAGGACTGGATAGGTAACTCAGCAGTTAAAAGCACTTGCTCTTACTGCAGATGACCCAGGTTTGGTCCAGCACCCACAGGGTAAGTCACAACCACCTGTAATGTGGGTTGCAAGGGATCCAATATCCTCTGGCCTCTGGGGGGGTAGCAGTTGCACATATAATCCATGTAGACAAAACACACACAAAACATGTACTCTCTCACATATACACCCACAAACACAAACATACATACTCACACTCACAAGCAATAATATCCTTAAAATATGCATCATTGAGTTTGGCAGACTAAGATTAGTCCTATGTGGGTGTGTTATTCTGAGGTTTTCCCATACTAAAATGAGTATCTATATTTTTGCAGAATCTATCTATAATAAACACTTGTGTTTGGAAGGAAAACCATTAAATCTGGAAATATATGACCCATGTTCTCAAGTAAGTCAAACAAAATACCTCTTTGTTTTATTTTCAAGCATGATTTGAGGAAGAGTAGGCATGGAATGCAAAATCATGTCAACACTGGACTAGAGTAGCTTCTCAATTGAT
Organism: Rattus rattus; assembly: GCF_011064425.1. Classification (NCBI taxonomy): domain Eukaryota; kingdom Metazoa; phylum Chordata; class Mammalia; order Rodentia; family Muridae; genus Rattus; species Rattus rattus. The sequence goes on from NC_046159.1 coordinate 10,018,467, forward strand.
TATTAAAGTGTTGGCATTTCTTTCAGAGTAAATTGTGTTATTGGAGTTTTGTATAAATTTCTATTAAACATAAGCAAAGCTATCTTTAATTGTCCAATTGTTTAATTATCTCCAATGAACTACATGTGAGCCCAAAAATATTCTTAACAGAAACAGTAAGATTTTATTTTATGTATATGAGTGCCTTACTTGTGTGTGCTTTATCTGGATGTGTGCCATGAGCATGATGTGACCATAGAGGTAAGAATGCAGCATATATAAACTGGAGCTGGAATTACACATGCTTGTCAGTGCCATGTGGGTGTCAGAACTGACTTGAGTCTTCTGCATGAGAAGTAGGTACTCTTAGCCAAGCAGCCATCATTCCATGCCCTTAACAAGAATCTCTAAAGTACTACTGATTATGGTGTAAATGCCAGAAATTAAGGCAGGATGACCTGTCAGTTTTCATTAACTTGTCTGTTTGTAACTACTTTTCAATAGAGCACCAATAATACAAATTTTGAGTATAAATTCCTTACATGTCAATACACTAAAATATCAAAATGGAATTATAAAAATGGGAAGAATGCTTTCTAAGACTTCAAAGCATGTTCTTGTTATTGATTTGTCCTAAGCATTTGACCCTAAACTATCCTATAAAAAGTTTTAGATAAACTGCAACATTTTCACCTTCATATGTTTGAATCTACTATCCAAAAGAAGTAGATATTCTAGTTTTGGGAGATGACTCAGTGGATAAAGGGCTTGCCACACAATCATTAGGACCCTTGTTTGAATTCCTAGAATCACGCAGAGCTAGGCACTATGGGAGACAGGTGTAATTCCAGCACTCCTGTGCAGTGATAGAAGGAGTCAGGAAGTCTCTGTGCCATCCAGCCTGTTACCATAACAAAAGCTTCATCTCAAACAACATGGAATGGGTGGGCTAATATTTGAAGTTGTTCTTCGACCTTTACTTGTTTGCCATGCCAAGAATGGGATATCATTCACACATGAAGATGCATACACACATACAAGTGCACACACACACACACACAGAGAGAGAGAGAGAGAGAGAGAGAGAGAGAGAGAGAGAGAGAGAGAGAGAAAGAGAGAGAAAGAGAGAGAGGAAATAGATACTCCACTTATGAACACAAATGCCATTTTCTGAAGACCAATGTATGTGAGATTGAAATAACTGTGTGTGCATGTTTAAGAAAGAGTGATAAGAATGATACAGAGGAATAATGGAAGCCCATCTTAGAAATTATTGTTGTTTGCCATTACTGAAATGGGTAATCATTAAGTGAAGCAAAGAAACTCGGTGGTGCGATCACTACACGTCATGTACTTGGTTCCTTTACAGCCACAGAAAGCAAAAGGCTCCCTCACAAGTGACCTGCACTGGGCAGATGGGTTTGTGATTGTGTACGACATCAGCAACAGGCCTTCCTTTGCTTTTGCAAAAGCCCTTATCTACAGAATCCGTGAGCCACCAATGACTCATTGTAAAAGGTAAGACATTTCCTTCCAATCTCCTTCCCTTTTTACTAAATCATCATCTTGCTGAGGGTATCATTAGGAAGGATTTAATACAGACTTCCAATTACAAAATTTAACAGCCCTGAACAATTCACCTTCTCATTCCACAGGAGTTACACACGTAGTAAAAGGAATCAGATGAGAATGTTTTATACCCTGGCTGACATAAACAGTTACCTGCCCAGAGTAAATGGCTATTTTACAAGACAGCTGCTATTGTTAACATGACACTCACAAGCAGAATCACGGTGTTCTGCACAGTGTCTCCTCCATGCCGCCACCTTCCCTTTTCATCCTCACAAAAATGTTAAGGATCTTAAATAAATCCAGATTTATTATGTTTGCTACCTTGTGAAATCCAATTTCTTGTCATTGGGTTGCCCAGGATGTCACAGCAGAAACAGAATGAATAGTCAGACACCTACAAATATTATGGGTGGGGATATGTTTTTCTCCACTTTCCCCCTGAGATAAAAATGTGGTCAATAATTCACCGTAAACTGCCTTGGCACACACAGGGAAGGAAGGTGACTATATTTAGAGAGTTGTTGCTCCAGTAATCAAACACTTAGGTGTTTGAGATTCTTTGCTTAATCTCCTCTATTTTTATTGTTTGAGCATTTCTCACTAAAGTGTTCAATTTTGTTCAAATGCCGGTGTGAGGAGTTACAGAGGTTCTTATCAGTGGTACGCATAAAGTCGAAGATGATGGCATACTTGAGTGGACCTTGAAGCTATCAATTTTATTACTGTACATTGCCACATGTATACATGTGATATCATAGCTCCTGTAAATGACAATGGAATTAATTACTTTTGTACAGGTGTGACACAATACCCAGCAGAAAAAAAATGGAGTAATGGCTTTATATTGGCTCTAGGTTTCAAGTGACCAGTCCCTGTCAAATATTTCCATGTTTATGGGCCTTCAGTGAGGTAGAATCTTGTGGTTCTGTGGTAGGGACTATTTTCTTATTTCGGTTAACATATAGTGTGACGAACTGAGGAAGATTACAGCCATTTTAGATCACTGCATCTATCGCCAAATAAAGAATACTTCAGTGCTTCTCCAAACTCTAATCATTGAGAGTTTTGTTTGTGTTATTTATTTCATTCTGTGCAAAATGTCTTTGTAGCAGTGGGGATGCCTCTCTAAATACATACATGGCCCTGATCATAGATGTAATACTTACCGGGACTTTTAACTTTTTAATCTTCAGATATGAACGTACCCTATTTCTACAGTGGTTGGCTCCATCTTGAAAGAGTTTCCCGTTGTGTTTCAGGGTCATGGAACCAGCTGTGGTTTTAGTTGGCAACAAACAAGACCTCTGCCACACGAGAGAGGTTGGCTGGGATGAAGGGCAAAAGCTAGCAACTGATTACCGCTGCCAATTCTGTGAGCTGTCGGCCGCAGAGCAGTCCCTGGAGGTCGAGGTGATGTTTCTCAGACTCATCAAAGACATTCTGATGATCTTCAAACATAAGGAGAAGAGAAGACCCAGTGGGTCTAAATCAATGGCCAAACTAATCAATAATGTATTTGGAAAGAGGAGGAAATCTGTTTAGTAGACATATGATCCAGTGGAATTGATCCATCAAAGAATTTCAGACACTTAAATGGCAACTACAGCTATGACTTATACAATTACATTTACAATTTATACAATTACACTTGAAATTTTTACAATTAAAATGCAGAATTTTTTGAGACATGAAATGACTAAAAGGTCAGTCATTGCTTTATCTTAAACTATATAATTTGTTCTTTGAGTTATATTTGGTTACCATTGTTTCTCACACACATACTTTCACTTGTATGAGCAAACACTCATACTGGTGTAAAAGTGGAAAGCTGTCCCCTAAGCCTCATTTAGAAAACTCTGCACATGTTGTTTTATTAAAATACAATTATAAAGTGTGTGACTCACTTTTATATTTTGTTATTGTTTTGAGTTTAAACAAACAGATATGCAAAAAGCTAATGCATTGTCCAGCGCAAGCTACCAATTTTAAGGCACTGTCATGATACTTAACAGGTTTTTAACTTAAAAACATGATTTACAGTTAGATATGTTAAATTACCTGTCCGAGAATAAATATTTTGCATTTGATGACATAATGAAACAGTCGTGTTGTATGAATTAGTTATTATTCTTATATCTGTAAAATATAGAAAATACAAATAATAAATTCAAGTTAATACAGGAATTATTCTGCTGGCTTTCAATCCGAAGGGAGACAGTCCATCATTCAGGGAAGACACGATGGCAGGAGTGTGAGGTGCACCACCTATCAAGAGGATGAACACTGGTGCTCACTTGACTTTCTCACTTTTCTTTTTATTGAGGCTGGGACACTAGTCATTCATGGTGGGTCTGCCCTACTCAGCAAAGCCTCCTGGGAAACATTTTCACAGACTTGCAAGGTTGTTGAGGACATTGCTCAGAGAGAACTTCATGAATAGCATCGAGGTCCTTTATGAATGAAAAGTTATCTAGTTTAGTTTATTTAAGTATATAAAACACATTCACTTCTGTTTCTGTTGCTATGATAAAAACAATGAGCAAAGCCAACCTCAGGAAGAAATGGCCTATTCGTCTTATAGGTTACAGCCCATCATGGAAAGAGGCCAGGGAGGGAGCTTGAATTTGAAATTACAGATGAATGCTGCTTACTGCTCGCTCCCTGTGGCTTGCTCAGACAGCTTTCCTACACTCTAAGGCTCATCAGCTAAGAAACTGTACTTCTAAGAGTGGTTTGGGCCTTCCTACACCAGTTAGAAATCAGACCAATGTGATGGAGGCAATCCTGCAACAGAGATTTTTCTCTTTGCAGATGTGTCTGCACTGGTGCCAAACTGACAAGAGTTAAGCAGTGGGATGGATACTTTACAACTTTGAAGGCTTTGCTACTGTGAAGAATATACTTTTGTATAAGGCGCAAGCTCATATATTTATTATATCCTCTGGGCTGTTTTTTCTTTGTAAAGACAATGGCGTACCTTCTAGACGATTGCTTCCAAACTACAGTACTTCTAAACTACAAGTAACTTACTGCACTCACACGCTGATTTTCTTCCATTCTGAAGCTATTTGCCTAACTTCTGATAAAATGGTGATAATTACGGGTGGATCTCAGGGAAACTCAGATTAAAGAATGACAAAGAAGACACATTTGGCTACTATATGGAAACAGAAGCTTGGCAACCATGACACAGGAAGGTTTGATGATAAACTTGAGTGGAACAAAGGTGGCCCGCAGTGTTAGGTAAAAGAGAAAACAACCCATAGATATGAGCTAATAAACCACATTTGGAAGATACCTTGTGGTATTCTACATTACTCTTTCTTAAAGTTTTTACCCCATTCACTCTGTTTTCTAGTTAAGTCTCTTTACCTGTAAGTGTCAAGTCTCATTTTTCTTTATCTCTGCATACTATTCCATCATGTATGCAATACATTTTCCTTATGCATTCATCAGTTAAAGGACGTGTAGGTTGTATTGACTTCCTGTTATCATAGCAAAGTAGACAATGAATGTGATTGTGCAAGTGTCGGTTGAGGTCAAGCTCCTTAGGCCACATGCCAAGGAGTTGTAGAATTGGGCTGTGTGATAGGTTTAATTTTAGCTTTTGAAGAGTTCTCCACACTGATTTCCAGACTGGCTACACCAGTGTAATTCCGCTACCAGAGAACGAGAGCTCCTTTTCCTGCATATTCTCTCCAGCATATGTTGTAGGTTTTTGTTTTTCTCCCTTGCCATTTTGACTGGGGTGATTTTCAATCTCAGAGTTGTTTTAATTTTCATTTCTCTAATTGCTAACAATGATGAATGTTTTATGAGATATTCCTTAGATATTTTTATTTCTTTGAGAATTCTTTATTCAAAGCAATGGCCTGTTCTTTAATTTGAGTCTGTTATTTGCTTGATTTTTTTTTGTATTCTGGATATTAATCCCTATCAGATGTATAGCTGGAAAAGATTCTGTCCTACTCAACGAATCTCTTCTTCCCTTGATTATTTCTTTAGCTGTGTGGCTTCTTGGTTTCATTAAGGCACACGTGCTGATTTCTGGGCAAGTAGAGTTCTATTGAGAAAGTCGTTTCCTGCGCTCCTATCGGGTGGGTCCCGCCTCAGTTTACCTCTAGCAGCGCATTGTTTCAGGTTCCGTGTAATTTATTTGAGGGGTTTGGCCTTCGTTTTGTGCAAAGGGAAAGCTATGTCTCATTTCATTCTTTTGCACGGATCATCTTACTGAAACGAGACCTACCTCTGGTAGTCGCACTCTGGTAGGCATGACCACGAGAAGCAAAGATCTCTGAGAGATCTATCCACACCCCCTTTCCTCAGACATCCTTACCATATCTTTTATCTTCCAGCCTTAGCCCTTACCCTATCTCTAATAAACTGGTAAAGCAATTACTGACTAGAAGTCAGTGTGAGTCATGCTGCCCTTCTACCCAGTAGGACAGACAATGATGTGTTGTGCACGCAATTCTTACCAATTGCATAATTTCTTTCTGTTGGTAAATGCCATGATCTATTTGTGTAGTAGGAAATGACACACATGTCCCATGGTTGGCGCATTTGCTAACTCAGTAAAAGCTTCCTATTGGCTAGAGACAGCCACTGCTACATGAAACTTTGTGTGATTTTCCTAGAAAAGTCACTGATGGACTTTGTTTGCGCTTAGTTTTTGGAATTGTATTGATCTTTTATATCTCCCTATTGACCTCAAATATTTGATATTGGCTGTGTATCCACACATGAGCAGTATGCTGACACTATACAATCGTGTGTGTAAGTTTGAGTATCAGTCTATGTATGCAGGTACTTATGGAGGCCAGAGTAGAGAGTAGCATCCCTGGAGGTGGAGTTGCAGTGGCTCTGGGTTAATGAACATGATTATTGGGAATTGAACTCTATTCCTCTGCAAAGGTAGAACCATTCTTTAATGCTGATCCATCTCTCCAGCCTCATGTATCTCATTTTTAGAGATTTTTCTCTTCATTATTTTTCATAGCTAAATGAAATTATTTGGGGTATGACTTTTCTTTAAAGTAATATTTTTGAAATATATGAAAATGTTTGTTTAGAGAGTTTTCAAATTATTTAATGTTTTATCAATGTATTTTATATTTATGATTGATCAGAGTAAAGTTTATCAAAGGTATGACTTCTGGATCAGGAGAGATGACTCAAGAGTTAAGAGCACTGGATGCTCTTGCAGAGTTGCTGGGCTCATTTCCCAGCACACACTTTGCAGCCACAGTCCTGTCTGACTCTATTGCTAGGGGCTTATACATCCTTCTTTGGCCTCTTCAGACACTGCCCAAACCTATTCAGGCAAGCACTCATGTACACATAAAATAAAAGGAAATACAATCTCAAGATAGTATATAAATTATATTTGCAGTGTACTTTTAGAAATCAAGACAAGAGATATGACTTATTTTAAATTCATATATAATCAAAATATTTACATTTTTGCCGGTTAGCATCTGATAATTTCAAATGACACATCTTTTTGTAATTTTTATTGGATATTTTATGTATTTACATTTCACAGATGATATATCTTATCACAAAGAGTCTCTTCAATGTCATGATACAACATCTTATAGTTTCACAGTGTTTCTTAGGATGCTCCTTTAGAGATAGTGGATGGTTATTTTTTAGAGTGATATTTAAAGGGTTCTGTTGATTTGCCTTTGGAAAATGAGTCAGCTTTAAAACATTGGCACCTACCTGTTTTATCTTTCCTGGTTATCAAATTAAAATGTCTCACTTTCCTTCTACCCATGGACTTTTTTTTATATGTCTCTGTTGTTGACTCTCAGTTAATGAGATCAAGGGAGCACATGGTAAGTCAAGCTAGTGGAGACAGGTCTCTACAGTCTACCAGTAAAGGCATGCTAGGGAAGATGGATCTCTACAGTCTATCTTTCTGAGATTCTGCCCTTAGGACATTTCAGCAGCCCACATTGGGCTGCCCCATGGCGCCGTCCTGTTCCATAGAATACCCAAGCGTATATGAGTAAACTGGGTGATTGAAAAAAGTGCCAGCATTTGCGTCCTTAGCAGATTCCAGGTGGGGTAGAGATGAGTTGTTGCCACCAGTGTTGCTCCTAATTACAGATTTGATTTTATGATCCAAGTTGACATTGTATAGAATTCATTCCCTGGCAGGGAAGTAGTCTAATGAGAAGAGTTCATTCATTAAAATCTCCAGCATCCCAGTGTGGTTTTCTTATTAGAGAAACATAAGGTAAATAAGAAACCCTCCAAGCAGAGTCAATCCTCTCTACCACTTGAAGATGTTCCCGTGTCATTTCCTTGGGACTCTAGTGCACCCGTGAAGCAACTTTAAAAACTTTAAAGATAACAAGCTGCAAATTTTCAAAGTGAGGAAGGAAAAAAAACCTCTACCCACAGAAAAACAAATACATCAACATTGGTCCATGAAGCGCTATGAGTTGTGGGTAGAATATATGTCTATAAATCTGAAAGGGTGTTAAGCTTTGTCACTGGCCTGGAATAGCCTGGGCTGCTTGTAGTGACAAGAGGGATGCTGTCATTCATCCACTGTGGATGAGCTTCAGTGTCATAACCCATAATGAGGGCCAACAGCCGAGGAAGGCATCGCCAAAGGGGAGGGGTCCCTAAAATGGTTTTGATTTAATACAAGGCATGCGCTATTAATAAAGAGGTTGAATGATACCTGTTTTATAGGTTTATAAATTGGCTGTAGTAAAATATTTTACATCTTAGATCACTAGGTTTTGTTTCAGCTGATTATGGGAGATATCTATCTAGAGTTGACTGAATTGTATTAATCTGAACCTAGTTTAATGATGCCTTAACATTTTTATGGGAGAATTTAATGTTTGCAATATCCTTGTTCCTTATTTGAAAGCGTGACTTATAGGTTTCTCATCTTCCTTAAATTATAAAATCCTTCAGCTAATAAAGGAAAATGATTATAGTTTGCAAAAAAGGCAAAGTCATTTAACAATCCATATAACTGTCTATTGTAGGACTTTGCATAATAATTGTAATTTAGCTATTAGGGATTCCAAAGGCAGTTATCAGTCATACTCCACAGTTCTGGGGGAATCAGGCAAGGCCCAAATTATCTGAAGTATTTTAAATTCCAAAAGAAAAAGGCACACCATAAATTTGAAATATACGGTATCATAACAAGATATTATTTCATAAGGGAAGGAGAAGTCCCTCATAATTTTCAGATATATAAGCCACTGAAAAGATTTGTTTTCATCACTCTGCGTATAAATATGACACAAATTTATTTTACTAATAAACATACATTTTATATTAAGCATATGTTCATTCATGGAGGAACCCATGAACTGGATGTCACCATGGTGACGTGATCTTGTCAGTGATCTTGGGACCTGAGTGCACAAAGTCACGGCTGTCAAGACCAAAGACTTGGAGATGAAACTCATTATTACTACCTGTCAGTATACTTATGATCATTTTTGGGTAGTTCTTAGGCTCATGATATGTATTTCACGACTCAACAAATAAAATATTTAAAACTTATAAAATCGTCTTTAAGTCTCTTTGGGTTTAGGTTTATGTTCAAGGTCATAAATTATTTACGTTTGAAAATGTGGGGCATCCGCACATTTGATAAAATGTTAATTAGTCCAGAGATGGAAAAAGTATTATGGGGATGCCTACAAACCAAATCCTCACAATATGAGCCAGGGGTCCCATCATGTTAAGCTAGACCAGTATTGGGTCCAGATGGAAAGGAAAATGAATCAGTGACCTGAAGTCACACCCGCTCTTCCGTTTTCATTGTAGCATTTCTCACAGTGGTAGAATACGGAATCGCCAGCTCACACGGTGACCCCTGCCATTCAATGAACCTATTCTATTAAGCTGTGTAATTGATAGTTGATTCCGGCTCCTATTGGGGATGCTGTTCTTTTACATTTTGTTTCTTTCATTGAAAAGTTTGAAATAAACAAGAGGCAAATAATACGGTCCAAACAATGTATCGAATCTATCCTTATTTCTTAGTTACCGATATGGTGAAACATGGATGAGAACCCTAGGTATAACAGAACTGGGCAGATGACTCTGTGGGAAGAGAGGCTGGCCACCCAGGCTCATGACTGGAGCTCTAACCCAGAGCCCACAGGGTGGGAGGGAGGACCATCTCACACAAGTTGTCCTCTGACCTCTACGCATGTGCCATGACCTACAAGTATACAAGTAATAAAGAAACAGATAAATAAATGTTCAAAAGTTAAAATCCAAAACAAAAAAAGAGAGAAAATATAGGGAATATTTCTCCACTCAAATGCATTTGAAAGCTTAAATTACTGGTCTGAGTTGGTGTCAGAATCCTTAGTCCATTTAAACAGAAATTCTGAACGATGAAAAAGCTGGCCAACCTCAACCTGGAGACTCATGTTAGCGTTTCTTAAAGAGATGAACCATGAACCTGCTTAAAAACAATCACTATGGCATTTCATCATTGTAAACTACAAATTTTTGTTAAAAAATACTTCTTAAAATTAAGAAAACATAGGTTTGCAGAATAAAACTACCACGAATGTAGAAGTATATGCATAGGGTATGGTCAAACGCATGATTATGTACATCTAAAAATTAAATACTATTTATCAAGTCTCTCCTAAAAGTTAAGTCTTCGAGCAGATGAATAAAGAATGTGGGTGATCAGAGTTGAGAAATATCTCATTAAAAGGGTAAAAGAGGAAAAGGTTAACTCTTGGCTTGATACGTTTAAGACAACCATAAAGACAAGCATCATGTCCTTCATTGCGTGTGGACAATGAGCAATGGTTACTAACCGTACGATAGAGAAGTGGGTAGCCATGATATGAAGCAAGACTGGTTCAATCCAGGATGCTGGACTCAAAGACACTCTCGTTTGCAACACTTATCAAATACTGAAGAATTAGTTAAATACCCACAAATTATGAATAATTAGGCCCCAAAGCATTGAAAATGGGAAAATTTATCTCAAGAGAAGAGATATATAGCTGTTGTGAATAGTAGAAGTTACATCCACCACAGGGAGGTTCTCGGGTATGTCTGTTTCTTTTCTGCATATTTCCAAGAAGTGAAGAAAGCATGGATTTATTTCATTCACTATATTGCCGATTATTTTCTTCAGTGTACATTAATTGAGAGAGCTGAAGGCGGATCAGGTTTTATCTCCGATAATTGTGCCAAAAGTTATATTCAATATTAACTAATTCATGAGGTATGCATTTATAGCATGGCTACACATGCGGTATGATCTAATGATATCTGAAGGAGGGTTTCTAAAGGTGGAACAAAATGAAAAAGAGGAGTAAACATTTCTCCGTGTCGACCCAAAGTTTATAGAATGAAACTTTGGAGGAAAATAGAAACAAATCCAGTGGGGAAAGCTGAATTTGGGGGGAAAGATTTGCAAAGGAGGTAACAGTATTGGTCATCCATTCATGATTGAGTCACACAATATTAGCTTGCATGAAATTTCGAGGAAATTGAAAGAACCAACCAAACAAACAAAAACACATGTGAAGGGGTTGGGGATTTAGCTCAGTGGTAGAGCGCTTGCCTAGGAAGCGCAAGGCCCTGGGTTCGGTCCCCAGCTCCGAAAAAAAAAAAAAAAAAAAAAAAAAAAAAACACATGTGAAACCATAGTAAAAAAGGAGCCTTATGTAGGCCAGAAAGTCTACAGGATTCATGCTGAGGGCCACGCAGGAGAAACAAAAAACAGCTTCAGAATTCATGGAATGTGGCCCACCTGTTAGCCACCCATCATGGGTGTGCCTGAGACAGGTGGGGCCTGTTAGACTACACATGCTGAGGACGTCATTCTGTTGTGGAGTTTTGCTCTGTTTGTTGCCTTCGCAGCTCTGTCTCTGTCTCTGTCTCTGTCTCTGTCTCTCTCTCTCTCTCTCTCCCTCCCTCCCTTCCTCCCTCCCTCTGAAAATCTATTTCTTTTTTTAAGATTTAACTTGTATGAGTACACCGTAGCTGTCTTCAGACACACCAGAAGAGGGCATCAGATCCCATCATAGATGGTTGTGAGCCACCATGTGGTTGCTGGGTATTGAACTCAGGACCTCTGGAAGAGCAGTCAGTGCTGAGCCATCTCTCCAGCCCCTTCACTGCGCTCTTCATCTAAGAGCTGTATGAAAAGTGTAAGAGGGTTTCCAGCCCCTCCCTGGGCCCCGTGTCGCTGGCACCCATAATAGAAATGTTTGATCTCTTCAGGTACTGGCATTGCTGCTGGAGCAGATTAATGATTCAATCACCACCCTAGGAAAGAACTTGGAGATGTACATTGTTGGCAATGACCACCCCCCTTACTAAGTATTGAAAAAACAAAGTTGTTAGTGAAACTGAGTTGAGACATGTTTGCTAGTGGCGCTGATGTAGAAAGTCGTCGGGAGCCATCTGAAGTTCAGAAAGGCACACTCGTATTAGTCAATCCAGGGGCCGTTAATGGTCAGGGAACAGAACAATGGCAGCTCTGGCTGACGTGACTCTCGCTGAGGCTGGACTGGTGATGGCTGATTCCTTGTACCCAGTTTTGCCCTCAGCTTCCTGATATGATTTGATGAAAATTGCTGAAGAGCAGAGAGGCAACCTGATCATTTAAAGTAGATGATACGTAAGTTCAGATTTGTGATTCTTTAAAGATCCTTGTAAGACTGTGTTTTAAGATAAATAATAAAATAATTGATCCTTTCTTTGCTACCGCAAATCGCTGCCTGCCCGTAAGAGACACTGGCTGAGAAAACTGCCTTGCTTGTTTCTGCTTTGTTAATCTACAGCAAGTCGCTTAGTTACCTCTGTGCCTGGATTCTTGGGAATAATTTGTTTTCTTTGCCTGGGCTTTGTAATGTTTTCTCATGTAAAGATCCTGGGGAAAATACTGCTGTGTAATAGAAGAAAATTAGGATGCAGTTACATTGTAATTTTATACTGCCCCAAAAGTTTTAGAGGAATATGTGAGCTGTAGGAGGCAAAATAGAGTTGTCGGAACATTGTTACATCCACCAGGCATGTGTGTACAAGGGTATATATGTATGTGTGCATATGTGAACATGTGTATATATACATATGTGTATATGTACATACATGTATATTTTGTATGTGTGCATATGTGTATGTGTTAAATACTTGGAGCCTGTTAACAAGCAGTTTCTTCCATTCAATGCGTGAATGCCTATATGTCTGTCTGTCTGTCTATAAGAATGTATGCATGCATTTATTTTAATGAAGTTGTTATAGCTTGCTTTTGCTTCATCCACTCAGTGTGCGTGTGTGTGTGTGTGTGTGTGTGTGCGTGCGTGTGTGCGTGTGTGTGTTTGATTTCCCTCTTTTCTCTAATCGCTGGCTGCCACCACTTACTATCTGCACTGATCCCCATCAGCCCTTCTAGTGCTGACCCCTGTCATCTGCTCTCCACACTGCCCTGACCACTGACAGTACTGACCCTGACTACTGACCCTGACCACTGACAGTACTGACCCTGACTACTGACCCTGACCACTGACAGTACTGACCCTGACTACTGACCCTGACCACTGACAGTACTGACCCTAACCATTGACAGTACACCTTGCTGTCTACCTTGGTTTACCTTGTGGTGTTGAAGCTGGCCTTTGACATCTTTGACTGATTCATTTATCATATGTTATTGGCAACTCTCACTATGCAACACCTCTCCGGTTCCTTATTTCTGCGGCCCACTGCAAGCAAGGCTCTGTCTTTTATAAACCTGGCTACTTTCAATTCCTCACAATAAACAGAATCACACCGCATTTGTCACCTTGTATAATGTCTTCTAAGTCACCCATGGTGCCAAAATGGTAGAATTTCATACGTTTAGAGTCGAGGACTATTTCTTTGCACATGCCGTGTCTTCCTCACTTACTGCTCAGTTGATGGACACGTGTCCTGTCTTGTCTGCTAATTTGAATAGTGTTGCAAGGAGTAAGGAGTGCAGACATCTAGAGTTTGAGTTTTTCTGGCCGTTCTGCTATTTAGGAATTTTTCATACAATGTCCTAAAAGAGTTTTTAGACATTTAAATTCCCATCTTTAGGATTAACTTTTGGTGTTTTATATATATATATATATATATATATATATATATGTGTGTGTGTGTGTGTGTGTGTGTGTGTGTGTGTGTGTGTGTGTATGTATGTATATGTGTATTTGTATGTGTGTATGTGTGTATATATATATTCATCTGAGCAGACATGAGATGGCACCTTTGATTCACATCTTGAGAACTGGTGGTGGTCTACAGTTCTCTATGTACCTGCCAATCATTTAGCTCACTTCCTTAGATACTTTCTATTCAATTATTTTTTGCTAGTTTTTCTAAAGTGGGTTGTTCTGCTGTTTTGTTATTTAGTTGCCAAAGCTTCTTATTTATTTTGTGACCTACCCTCTTCTCAAACAATGACTGGTATGCATGTCTTTCTAATTCTGTGCATTATTCTATATTTTATTGTTTCCTGTGCCCTGTAGAGACTACAGAATGATGTAACTGCTTGCCTCTCTTTCGGTGCCTGTCGTTGTGCAGTAATGACTGCGTACCTTCCGCCAAGGCCAAGAGCACAGAGCTCGGCCCCAAGCCTCCTCTGTGGAGTCTGACAATGCCAATTCCACACAGGCCTAAATCCACTCTGAGTTAGATTTATATACAGCATATATTAGGAATTTTTCCTATTCATACTAACCATCCAGATTCTCTGCCGCCATTATGAACGAAGCTCCTTACGAAGCTGTTACTCCTTTACCCACTGGCTGTTGTTCCGCCTTAGTGCCCTTTCTGAAGACCAAATGACTGTGTACATATGTTTTCACTTCCCAGCCCTCTCTTCTGTTCCTTGCCATATGGGTTTGCTTTTATCCTAGTGACATAGTTTGCAATTAATGTGCTTCGGACTATATTATACAATTGTCCACTGTAATGCCACTAGTTTTGCCTTTCTTGGACAATATGGCTGTCCTGAGATCTTTGTTTTTGACATAAATTTCAGGATAATCAAGAAAATTCCCTCCTGAAATTTTGATTGTAAACATCATTGACTCTTCGGCAACCTCAGGTAGTGTTGACTGGTTAACAATATAATCTTCAACCCACCCTAGACATTTCCCAATAGGTCGTGTCTTTCTCGCTGTTGTGCAGTTTCAGGGTGTGAGATTCGGTGTCTTGATTAAGCAGTTTACCTTTGCAGTGGTATTTTGTGGAGTCCTCATATAGCATGATGATATCTGAAACAGATAACTTAATTCCTTCAGTGCCTGTGAACTTCTGCTTTCCGTCCTTGACTAGTTGCTCTGGCCTAGACTCCATTGCCATCACAGATAGAGGTGACTGAGGAGGCATGGCGGTTTTCTGTCTGATACAAGAGGCAACGCTTTCAACACTACACGATTGAGAAGGACATTGACTATAGATTTCATAAATGGGCTTCATAGTGGTGAGGTATAGTTTCTTTCAGCTTATATTATACTTCATGGAACAGGCTTTTCTTCATTGTAAAGGATATTGAACCGGATCATCTTTAAAAGTAGAAATTTTTCATTAGACCTTGGACAATGAACCATGTTTATCAGGATACCCTCATAGCTATGAGTGCAGACCTTCTAGCCCCGTTGTTTGTCTTCATTTTGATTCTGTTCTAAGTATCTTAAACTGTCCCGCGTTCTTACTTTTGAACAGCTGAATCTTTATTCCACATTCTCCACTTAAAACACAATTATAAATGCATCCCTGGTATTATTGTTTAATTTGTTACCTTCCAGTGACAATAGCTCTTCATGCTATGGGTAGCTAATGGGCCTCCTGATCTGTGTCTGGAATACACGATGAATTGGTAGCACATTCCAACCTCTAAATGCCTTTCATGTCCGTACTGGAGATAGCATCAGGCATTTGAAAGCTGGGGCCTATTTATAAAGATATCATCAAAACCTGCCTGATGTAGCAGACTTATGAATCAATTATCTGAACTACGCTGGGTGATGTATCTATTTTAGATTTTAGACTCATATATTTGAAGCCAAACTACACACAGATAACCATTCAACAGCCTATCATGATTTTTATCTTCATCCTTATATCTATCAAATGTGGAAGCAACAACAAATCTTACTGATTTTTTTTACCTAATAAAAGTTAAAGAAAAATCACACGCATACAAATTCTCTCTCTGATCTTTCTCCTCCTTCTGTACAAGCATACGCGCATATGTATGGGTGCACACAAAAACATACACAAATACCACAAACACAAACATCACACACACACACACACACACACACACACATACAAAGAGAGAGAGAGAGAGAGAGAGAGAGAGAGAGAGAGAGAGATTAATTTAACCACTAATCAACAGAAAGTACATGGTCAGATAAAACAAATGAAAATAAAAGTCAGTGTATAAAAGAAGATTAAGAAAAGTGACAGTGTGGTCATGACAAAGACCTGGGAAGGTTTCAAATGGTGCCTGAAACTTAAACGAGCCTTTCCACTATCAAAAGCAAATACAGTAGTAAGCATGTATTCGGGGAAAAGTACAGCCCTGGTATCCGTTACTGTATCTTCGGAGAGCACAAACACAGGTTATATATATGAGGTAGATATATGAGATAGCATTACAGCATCCAAGACACAGCTCTGGAGATTAGAGTTGAGAAAGACTGGTAACACAGAGAACGTTTTGGGAATGGGGTAACCCAGAACAGGTAGTATCAGCCTACACTTCCTCCTTCAAGCACTCTTTTGAACGAACCCACCACAGAAGAGTTGATATAAAGTGTGAGGAGGAGCCTGTACTGTCCCCCTGAATGTACTGTTCTCATGGACCACGTAATAAGTGAACACACAGATAAAGGCGGTAGCATCTGCCGAGGCCCCCTGCTTAGGACCAAACTCACAGACAGTGTCACTTTGAGCCCATGGCTTCTGGAGTGGAAAGGGGAAAATGGAGACAGACACCAGGGTTCCCTGGATCTCAAGAATCCTCCCGGGAAATTCTTTCTGGTGTCACATCTGAGAGCTAGGAAAAGGTCGACTGGGGAGGAGCTCATGTTCCGTGAATGTAGATATGTTCCTGTCAATAGTGCCTATTAGAGGACCCAGTTATTGACTTATTGATTATTTCTTGATTGATTATTTATTGGTTATTTATTGATTGATTTCTTGTTTATTGATTTAAATAAACAAGAAATGCCCTAAATGGGGACAATTTCAACCAAACTGGGTGCTATTTTGTAAGGTAATTGAAACCTTAAAACATGGGACCTAGATGGCAGGCGTAGGGCAGGCTGTGGTTACACTATAGACCTGCTTCTCCTCACTTTCTGGGTCCTGTTTGATGCTATGGTGACTACAGACATCTTTCAAGCTCAAGGCTGGAATATGCACTTCTCATCCCCGTTTCTCCTGTGCCATGATGGCCGTTGAATCTCCTGAAGTCCTGGGTCGAGGTGGGTTCTTCCCCTAACATTCTTCTCTCAAACATTTTGTCATAGAAAAGGTTCACGTGAATGTGGAGGAAGGTTCAACGTCGTGTGGTTCGGAAGTGGCCAGTTTTCAGACAGCTTCAGAGCATACTCTAAAGCCAGTGTCCTTGAAGGAAGAATCTCCTGCATGGGATTCTGCACTCATGATCATAACATGTTTGATAGAGCACTATGACTGTTTTTCGTGGCTGTCAACTTGCTTGGATTGGAAGTCAACAGAGGTATGCCTCTGGGTTTCTGAGGTTATTTCTAGAAAGGATTAATGGAAGGAAAGTCCTTCAGCTAGAGTGAGTGACATCTTCTGGTGGTGGCCCAGATAGAAGGATTTCAAGAAAGAAAAAACAAAACAAACAAACAAACCCAATGTCTGTTTTTCTGCCTTAATTCTGGTGAGTGCATGGCTCTGCTCCTGCCTCTGCTGTTGTTTTACGATATCAGGAGCAGCCACTTTGAATTTAGATGAGTGGCCTTCAGTGATCTGAACAGCAGGGAGCTTCTGCCTCTGCTGTGCACAGAGGGATTGCCGAACTACCCAGCCCCTATCATGTAAGCCAAACTAATAAAACCTCTGTTGTGCTGTTTATCCTATCTGTCAAAGCTCTGTTCTTCTAGCAAACCCCGATTAGTTTAGTTATTTATCTTGTTACAATGACCAGACAGAAAGCAGATGAAATGACAGGGGTTCATTTGGGGTCACAGTTTATGACTCAGCCCGTCAGCACAGGACAGTCAGAGAGGCAGAAACAGCTTCTAGCAAGAAAGCAGATGAGAGCTCTTTGCTGACGTCTTGGTGAGCCTGGAAATCTAGTGACGAATGCTGTGAATCGGCTGACTCTCTCTTCTTTCCTGGCTGACTCTCTCTTCTTTCCTGACTGACTCTCTCTTTCCTCTCTTACTCCGTCTGGATCTCCATTCGAAGAGATGCTGCCACCCATATTCAGGCTGGGTCCTTATATTTCCGCCAAACCTACCGGAAGACATATTCAACTGACCAGAAGTCTGTTACCTGAGAGGTTTCTATTAAAGTAGGCAATGGAATTAACAGCAACGGTCACTGCACTATTTCTAGGACTGTGTGCATTATTCAAGAGACTCGAAAGAAATGCTGTTCAAGGGGCTGGAGGGACGGCAGACACACCTGAAGAGCTGGTGCTGCTCTTTGGGTAGAGAAGCTAAGCCGGGTGGCACATAACTGACTGGAACTCCAACCCAGGGTGTCTGACGCCCTCTCCTGGCCTCCACATGCATTTGCCCTTATTTGTGCACACCCATGCATATGTTAAAAATAAATAAAATGTCTCCTTAAATAAATGCTGTTCTAGATTTGGGGAGTGCTAACTTTTTATATTGTATTTGCTTCATGAGTTAAAATCTGTGAACTTTTAAGTACTGTCTCTTAGTGTTAGATGGCAATGTGTGATGTTCTCAGTACTTAATATCGCCACATGGATGAAAAGAAAAGAAAGACAGTGTCACATCAACTCAAAATGTGTGGAGGGAACACCACGAAAGAGGAGGGTCAAAGTGATTCTTCCCCATGGAGCAAATGAGGGCTGCCACTTTGGGCACACTGCTGGCTTTGTCAGATTGGTGACTCTATTGATTTCCTTCGTAGGAATCCTGCAAGTATAGTTTTAAAGAGTTCTTACTGAAAGAAAGGCCCGACACTTTTATACAAAAAATTAAAGTTATGAGACTCCGAGGTCAAGTGCTTTTCTAAAACTACTCATAAGGAAAAAAACTATTAAAAAACCGGAGTAAGTGGTGTGGTTGTCAGAGAAGACACTTGGGGCTGATCAGCTAGGCACTTAACTGCTGTCTTGCAGTGACAGCCGTTCCATTATTAATGGGCTATGAATTTCTTTAACAACAGAGGACTTGAAATTAAAGGGTAGAAATAGATACTCCCAAACTCACTCAGGGTCTAGATCCACTGAGGTTCAATGTAAAGCTTTACACTACCCGCAAAAGGCACTCCATGTTGGTTATTGTGTGCATGGGTTTTAGTTTGCGGTTTCATACATTCTGGAATATAAAAGTTTTACTAAACCCTCAGAATAGTGCATTGGGAGAAAGGTCACCAGCTGTGCGGAGGAGAAGATGCAGTGAGTAAATGTGGCAACTGACCATTCTAGACACATAAGACTCATAGGGAGAAGGACTTGGACTGGTCATTTAATTTCTCTAAAATGAGGTCACAGTTGGCATTGCAGGTCTGCCGTTGGGAACTGTGGTGTCTACACCACTTGAAAGTCAGTGTCACAGAACCACTCCTCAATTCTCAAGAAATCCCCTATTTGTGGAAACACAAGTTATATCGGCTTACTTTTTATGCTATTGCTGTGGTGGGTCAGGGTTCTTGGGGACCACTTCTATATCAGATTGTTGTATGGTACTATTTCTGGGAAGTCATGGGCAAACATCTAGGTAGGGAACCAACACCAAACCAAAGTACTGACCCCCAGAGTCTATCTCTGGGGCCCAGTGAGGTTATTGGACTCTTTACAGGAGACAGGTAAGCAGTTACCAAAGACTATACATCCCAAATGCAGCTGCGTCACACTGTGCCCACCTCTGCACGGGTGAGAGCCCAGGAAACGGGAGCCTTGGAGCTCTGTGTGTAGTGAGCTTGACTGGTGGGGCAGGGTCATCTCCCCAGTATTCCTTATTTCTTACACCAGCTTTGGGAGGGAGCTGCCTAACACCCACAGTAAGTTTCACAGACTTTCTGAGCCTTTTGAACGACCTTCCCTCCAGAACACTACTCACAAAACGTTACATTCCAGACACTTGTCAGTGTGAAGTCTAGAGCCCCTGAGAATCAAGTTGTGGCTTGAATGGCAGTTGTCAACTAACGGGCAAAGGACATTATGTCACATGGCCCAGACACTGATTGGAATCCACTCGGAAAGCAGCAGATATCGCAGAATTCCTTAGTCTGCAAACTTCTCCACAACTGATCTAAATATTTTCATCTCAGAAGATATTCATTTGAACCTGTTCCCATCACTCCCCTCTTTCGTGTATCTTTTAATTCCACTTATTTTCTTCCTAACTAGGTAGCTTCTCTGTCTTTTATCACTAGGGAGCTGCTCTCTGGGACAAACTCCCTAGGCAGAGGGTGGGAACACATTTGCAATGATGAAACTGTCAGAATTTATACACTGTGTATTACCGTCTCCTGAACATGACATAGCTGCTTCACCCGTGAACTATCGCGGCTGTGGCTATGATACGTTATCTATACAAAGACAACAATCCAAAAAAAGTAAAAACTTTAATGCCCCAAGATATAAAACAGGAGGAAAAGGCTGACATGAGAAAATTAATGGATTTTACTTGAATTTCTAGCATCTATAAAACTGTCCTCTGGGATGTTGTGAAGATAATGATCTCTTTAAAAACTCCACGTCTTCATGCTTCCCAAACATCTACTGCCCTGGTGACAACTATTTTGGATGCCTACTTAGTAGAATAATGGGGGCATATCTGCTTCTCGTTAAAGTTCTGCAGACACCGGTGGCAACATAGTTTTATTTGTTGTAACTATTAAAATTTGATAATGAAAACATATTTCTACACGTAGGAGATAATAAATATGACAGAAAACACAAAGCAGGAGGTTGCTCTCCAGCAAACAAAAACTAGGCAGGAAACACTTCTTGTTCCTCACTCAACTACTGTTGTTTTTTTTTTTTTTTTTTTTTTGAAGGTGCTATTAAAACCTTCCACTAGGGGGCGATGTTTTTCAGTGAACTTTTTGTAAGGTTCAGAAGGAAGGAATAGTGGAATAACAAATTGTACCATTTATTCCATACCAAAGGAGGACAAAGACATCTGAGCCAATAGAAAAATGCTCTCAGTTATTCATTAATCTTGTGTGTGGACATGAAGATATTTAGTTCTTATGGTTTTATTACAAGAAACTGCACTCACCACATTCAAAATAGTTTAAAAGCACCCTTTAAATACATAAAATATGGAGGGAAAATAAGCTGTAACAGTGGCTCCCAGCTTTCCTGACTAGGTTCTGCACATAGATCAAATTCTTCCATGGGCACAACGATACTTAAGTCCTGCTTTAGGTACCGTGGGGAGCACTCAACTCTATTTTTAATATAACTCCATAATGGGCAAAATTCAGTTGTTAAATAATTTCTTTTTTATGGAAAAGCTTTACAATTAACAAGCCGGGTACTGATTCAAATCAGTATCAATTTCTTGTGGTTATTACGGCTTCCATAAAAATCCGCACTCTATTAACGCAGATTAGGCTGCACTTTAAGGAACAGCATCATTAGGTCTGGTTTCACAGACGTGAGAAGCTGGGCTGTGATGCTGTGCGGTCTCGGTGCTGCTAATGAATAGCAAAGCCCTCAGATAGAGCGCACAGGCACACAGTGCGCATGTGTGTGTCTGAACCTACGCTCTTCCTGGCTGGGGAGAACCAGTTGGTACTGGATTCCACTCACGAGTTTTATAGTTGCTTTTCATTTAGGGTTCCACATATAAAAAGCAGCACCTCAGAGGACATTCGCCTTCCCAACAGGAGCATAGTTGCTTAGCTGTGTTTAATAGTCAGTGCCTAAAGATGACCACGTATATGTGTCGTTTCGTGTGTGCTCCGTACCTTCATGTGCACCATCATGAATATCTTCATATGTGTTCAGTTTGTATTTGTGTGTGTTCTGGATATCTTCACGGCTGCTCTACATACTTCCATATTGTGTTATTCATATTCTCACGGGATTGCCATACATGTCTTCATCTGTGTTTGGTACATTTTCATGTGTTATGTATGTTTTTATACATGTGTTTTACATATTTTCATTTGTGTTGCATATATATATGTTTGTCACATGTTTTAATTTGTTAATTATTTTCACATGTGTGTGTATATTTTCACTTGCTTGTCCTGCATTTCCTCATGTGTGCTATGTATATTTTCACATGCGTTATGCACATCTTAATCTGTGTGCTGCACATATTTTCACATGTACGTGGATATTTCGCGCGATCACCACACATATCTTTATTTCACATATATCTTTCTACGTGTTATGCATATTTTCCCGTGTACTTCACACATTTTAACATGTGTTCCAGGCATGTTTCATATGTGCCACAAGTATTTTCATATGACTGCCATGCACACATTCAGATGGGCTGTAAATATTAACATATGAGTTCTGTATATTTCACATGATCATCATGTGTGTCTTCAAATGTGTTATGTGTATGTCCAATGTTATACACATTTTCGTAAGTATACTGTGTATATTATTTTCACATAACACACATAACACACACACACACACGTATATCAAATGAAGATAATCCCAGAAAGAAGCCCAAAATATAATTATAAAGTTTCCAAAATATTGTGACTATGGTTGAATTTAGACACATATTGACCATATAAACTATTGCTTTGACTATGAAAAAGTCTATTTTTCAAGAGAACATATTAGGCGGTAATTTCCTTTTGGGTGGTTAATTCCTCTATCTGTAGCTTTTAAGTTGGTGGTGTTCACTTCTGATGGGGAAACAGCGGTTAGCAGCCAGTCAGCACTCCTCTCTACTATAAAATATAAATAAAATACATAAAATATACATGAAATATAGACGAAAAATCTGTTGACGGAAGTAAAGATCTGCTGTGGGAAAAACCACCAGGGAAAATTCTGGAGGGGGAAAAACTCATAGATCAAAGATGGCTCCTGCCCCTGTGAGGAGCTGAGGGCATTCCCGGACCTGAGTGTATGAAGCCAGAAGGAGAAATCCACTGGGAGGCCCGGGAGAGGGCTAATGAGAAGGCTGCAGATAACTGAAGAGCTTTTGCTTTAGAGACATAAGCACATAGTTGCATTTAATTTAGCATAATTTCTGTATTAAAATCATCAGCCACGCACTCCGGGAATTGGAATGAGGGGCGCACTTTCTTGAGATACAGAAAACACCGTGAACATATGGCAGGGGGCACCTACAGTGTTTCATAGATCGGCACCTGCAGTTTCGGGTGGATCTTAAACATAAGGCAAAGGGCCCACCGTAAGGACAAAATCCAAGCAGAAAATGGAAATGTTTTTGCCACAGCATGGTATTGGTTGTAGGGGACAGTGGAATTTAAGTAAAAATGGAAGGGACTCATGAACGGTAGTTTCACCAGGTAATCAGGTTTTCCAAAAATCCAAATGGAAATTATAGAAAGTATGAAAGGTTTACTCTAGTGCAGGAGTTGTGAACTAGACGGCGGCAAAGTAAACAGCAAAAGAAAAGTCTATTGGAGAAGATATTGAACACAGAATGGAAGGCTCACATTGCTGATCAGTGGAGAGGTTGAAGACATGCAAATAAGCGAGTGGGATCAGTCTTCAAACAGTCAGATCTGAGATGGGACAGTACTACCGGAGCTTGGTTTTGAATATCTGTGGCAATTTGAAAGATCGTAAGTGGAGTAGATATCTATGTGGGAACTTAGGAAAACGTCTTGTATAAGTAAATAAATAATATGTAATAGTCTATGTTATTTTTATTATCATCAAACTATACTGGTGTACCCACACCTTTTACACACACACACACACACACACACACACACACACACACAAACACGAGAGAGAGAGAGAGAGAGAGAGAGACAGAGAGAGAGAGACAGAGAGAGAGAGAGATGGAGGGAGAGAGAGATATGCATACATATACATGTACACATGTGTATGTATATAGCAATTGTATATGTATACAAGTAAGTATTTGTATGTGTGCATGTTTATGTTTATACATGGATGTGTCTATGGAATATGTATATGTGTATGCACATGTGCATATGAGTATACAGATGTTGAATTGGCGTTTTAAAGTCTAGTTTAGAAATTTTATAAGCATGGTTCCTAATAGTGATGTTTCTAATGTGCAAATACTATGTAGTTCAAACTGGTCTTGAACTCTTGGCCTAGCACCCAGTAGCTGAGAGTAAAGGCATGAGCTGCCATACCTGGCTTCCTTTTTTCCCTTTCACTGTCCATACATCCTGTAGTTATGCCATCTTTCAAACAGTCCTTCACCTTCAGAACTTCACGGATACACATAATGAAGATGGCCTCCCTGACCTCTTGCTTTCCTCCTACAGCTTCTCTCATAATCCCCCTCCTGATTTTAGATATTCTTCTCAAAAGTTTATTTCTCTGCTATCCAGGCCAGAACTCTCCAGCACAGTGTGCAGCCTGGGGGGCCTATCCTTGGTCGAGGTTAGAATTTTGGATTGTTGTCTTTGTATAGATAACGTATCATAGCCACAGCCGCGATAGTTCACGGGTGAAGCAGCTATGTCATGTTCAGGAGACGGCTCTTCATAGAACTCCTTGTCATCCTCACACTTGATTTCTGCCTCTTCCCCCTCCCCTCCTCCCCCTCCCCCTCCCCTTCCTCCCCCTTCCTCTTCCTGTTCCTTTTCCCCCTCCCCCTCCTCTTCCTCCTCACATTCCTAGAACTTTGGTGTTGGGATAGCATAAATAAAGATGTCCAATCTATGAGTTGAGAACTCAATCCCCTAGTCTCTCAGCATTTTGGATAGAGTGACATTTTCCTTTTCTTCTAATCTTAGTATTTTATACATTCATCCACCTGAATGCTGTAATTCAAACGTATTTCTGACATTTTCTGAGTATTACCTTTAGATTTTGCTGTTTGTAACTAATATTTTCCATCTCAGCCTCACTGATTTTTCTTGTTCTAATTATTATTTGTTTTCTCCTTTCTACTTATTTTAGATTTATTTTTCTCTGTTTTGTAAATTGTTAAGCTGAAAACACGGACTTTAAATTTAGGCCTTTCTTCTTTTCAGTCATACACATTAGACATGTATTCAGTGTAATGGTATAAATGCAATTTGAAGCTCGAAATGCCACTCTAAGCTCTGCTTCCTAACTTATGGCTGGCACAGTGATGATCCATGCCACCCTTCAAGCAGAAAGATTTCTCTGTTGGGACTGATAATCTGTGAGCTTTCTTTAGAGCAATGGACTCTAAAGCATTTGCTTTTGGCTTAACTCTCACTTCTTCATTTCTAAACTACATCATTGTGGACTATCATGGTCTTGGCTGGATTCAGTGTTCAAAGCCACCTGAGCATTTCCCCAGACACTGACTAATCAAAGGACTCAGAGACAAGCTAGCGTTTGAAGCTCAGGGTAACTTGGTATCTAAAATTAGTATGCCGTTATCAGGTCGTTAAGCTGACCCAGCTTTTCACACAGTTAGAATAGTCTGAGAAGAACCTAGGCAAGACCTCAGGATTAAGTCAAGCCACTGTTGATCCTTTACTGAAGCTTTTCCAGTAGGCCCAGGCTCCAGGCTCACTCATATATGAGGCCTAGCCTGTAAGTAGCCTTTAAGAAAAATCGTTTCTATGCTTTCTTCATGATGACCCATGCAGAAGTTTTGATGTGCTGAACAGTGAGTATCTTTCCTTCTTATAGACAGTCTATATATGTAAATAGACAGAAGCATATGAGCACATAGATGTTGAATATGTAAGGGAACAGGATACCATGGAGTGTGGAAATAAAAGGAAAACACCACTGCTGATCTCAGCCTAATAGGTAGTCATATACTGTACAATAAGGAGACTGGAATCCAAGTAGACAACTAAGTGAAAATAGGAAACACTATGTAAAAAAATGAAACAACAAAACACTTAGCAAAGCAATATGAAGACCCAGTAAGAATCACCAACATTTTCAATCAGAAGAAAACCCTGAGCTCAGAGACAAGTCCATTAAGGTTTCCAAATTAAAGACAACCAATCAGTGTGACAAATCCCAGAAAGAAGCTTCAGCTTAGAAAAGTCCTTCCTCAGGCATAGTTTGGATGCAGAGTATGAATATCAGAGAAGAAAAGACCCAGTGGATGCTGCAAGAGCTAAGACATAGGCAAATCGTTTGCTTCCTGACTTGCTTCTTTTATATATATTAAAAAGCAGCACCTCTATGGTCTATAGAGATGGCTCAGCACTTAAGAGCATTTGCTGCTGTTGCAAAGGACCTGGGACCCACATACAAGTTTCTGACCATCCATTAAGTTCTATTTTATGGGTTTAGTTACTCTCTTCTGAGCTCCATGGGTATTAGGCATGGAGGTCGTACACACACACACACACACACACACACACACACACACACAATCAGGCAAAGTACTCATGCACATAAAATAAAAAAAAGTAATTCAGTCCTAAAAAACTCATGTGTTGAGTTTTTTTCCATCTAAATGTATAAAAATAAAATATTCTGACTCTGAGAATTGAGAAGGAGTCAATGACAGTGATTACAGGGCCTCCCTGTCTGAGCATTCTCCATTGATGTGGTCCCACCTCAACTAGATGGATTCATACTCTCGTCACATTCTGTTTTCTGGTTTCTAGTCTCTGAGAAATTTCATGTCTCATGCATAAAATGAAAGTTATTCTCATTGCTCAGAAAGCAGAATTTCAGGGCTAAAGATAGTGCTCAGTATTATTGACTAGCATATAGGAAGCTTTAGGTCCAAGCTCCAGTACATCCAGTTAAAGGAAAAAAGAAACATTCATTGTTTTAAAGATTTAAGTTTAATGATGTAAAATGTCTATAAGGTTACTTTCATCCAAATAAGACGGAATACCATAATTTACCTCTGTATGCCACTAAATTACCCACACATTTTACATATCATTTCTGTTTTTATTCTTCACCTTTTTATTACGTGTGTTTACTTATTTTGAACTTCAAACCTAGAAAGTCAGGCTTCAGAGCAAGTACTCTGGATCCCTCCGCCATCTCACTTGTCCCCAGCTTTGCTAATTTTAAAGTAACTGATAACCAAAGATTTGATAAAAGCACATTTCACACAAAAAGTCATTAAATCCAAAATTCATTTGAGGTGCTGTCATGCCTTCCCATGCACCTCTAGGTTTCAGATCAACTGTATGCTTCTGCAAAACTGTCTTTAATTTCAAAGGGGATTGGCTTAAGAGGGGAATATATAAAGATGGGCATTCATGGATGACTGGTTAGTTTGTATATGAAATTAATGCTGACAAATAAATTGAATCATAGCCACCTCCCTACTCCAGTACCTATAGATGTGTGTATTCTAATGCTAATTTTGTTCTTTTTTTAAAAAGTCTGATTACATGAGAACATCTTCACATAGCTTCTGGGAACCCACCCCCACTTGGTTCTGATTTGTAGATAAAGATGCCAATAGGACAGCCCTCTGGTTCCAGAGCAGCCAAGATAGAGCATGTAAATATTAAGTAATAACTTGGGATTAACTACAGTGGCCTAGTTATTGAGCCAATTAAGACATTAAAATATAAAGGTCGTGTGTGTGTGTGTGTGTGTGTGTGTGTGTGTGTGTGTCTCACTCAGAAACATAAAACATCAAGGCAGGTGGCAAACCCATGGGCTGATTTTATTAATTAATATTAAATTCAATTGATGGCGCCCAATGTGGGACTTACACCCTGGACCATGAAATCAAGATTCTCATGCTCTAACGACTGAGTTAGATGGGAGGAATAAAGGAAAGTTGCATTTTCTTAAGGATAGAAGGGAGAGATAGTGGTTATTGTTCAACTGTTTTTAAGTATACATGGAAGGAAAACGAAACCCAGGCCTTTGATATCAAATGCAGGAAAAAGGAATACACACAGAGAGAAAAAAATCCTATCTCAACAGATATAGTTATTTAACATTACTTTATTTGCTTTGAGATGTTTTAATTACCAAAATGAAAGTGTTATTAGTTTGGTGGTATTTTATATTACTAATTCTCTGGGAGAAAGGTCAGAGTAGAACGGGCCCTAAGGAAAAGCAGGCTGCTAAATTGAACAGATCGATTTCATGTTTTCTTAAATAAAAATTAATATAAATACCTACAAGTGACAGGTGTCCGTGAAATTTGGCCATTTACCTGGAGGTGGCTCCTCTCTCACTGGCCCTGTCCAACATGAGTGCTGCATCAGCACTCAATCCTGAGACTCTAGTCCCTTGACCATGAGTTTTCCTTTAATGGATTGGACCACTATTCCAACAGTAGTAGGATTATGTGACCCACATAATGTTCTAATGTTATCTGTATCATATTCATGTCACAACACAAAACCCCCTGTGATATAAAAGATGTTCAATCATCTGTTGAGAGAAAGTGGATTTGACTTTTCTGCCTGCAAGGTTTTTTGAGGCATTTATGTGTCAGAATGTGACATTTCAGCCGGTGGGATCAGCCTTTGGGTTTCTTCCTTGGAAAGGTTAATTGATGTCCAAATAGATGGCGGGCAAGCAAGCTATGACTAACCGTGGTAGCTATCGTACACTCCATCCATGGGAATATATCTCCAGGCTGTATTTTCTGCCTCTCTCACATATGTAGCTGTGAGTTTCTCCTTCATCGTAGTAAACAATTGAATTTTCGCTTCATTCTGTACAGCCATCCTGCTTCTGATTCTGCTTCTTAGGGGTATCCCGGGACCCTTGGAAGTCTGCACATGAAAAGGAAATGACATGTATGACCATGTGAAACATATCACAGCACTAGCGCATTGCTTCAGAAACAAAAGGAACTTCTAGCTTTAAACCCCTTGTAAGTTTGCAGTCAAACTTGATGTAGCACATGAAGAGCTAACTCTCCTTTCCTGGTATCAAAAACAGGAGCTTCGCGGTTCTACCACAGCACCAGAGCTCAGGGTGAAATCAATGTCAAAACATGATCAGGTCTTATTTAAAACATTTCAAGTTGTTTTCTTAAAAAAAATAAATATGTTACAATTTCACTTAGTATCTAATCACATGAAAATGTGAAAAATTACTCACCTTTTGGTAAAACCGGTGGCTGGCTGTTGAATTTAAGAGCATGGAAAACAATCTTTTCTATAGTCTTGGGCCTAACAGGGCTATAGCACATTTCAATATTTCTAATTAAACCAACAGAGTAGGTGATGATAACATCTGGGGTTTTTTTGTGTGTGTTAAAACCTATTGATGCTGCTGACCTGAGTATCCCTTATCTACAGTAGACAACAAGCGGTGATGAAGCAAGTTAAAGGGGAAGAAAATGGAGAGGACGTCACCACCAAAGTGCTCATCCCAGAATGCCAGTATTATCTGCTAGATATTTTCTAAGAAATCTTTATTTAATAACTATTGGTTTGATCGGTACTATTCCTTCAAAGTGTTCAAAAATAATTGCACTGTAGATAAAAGGTATCTTCTATCTCTCAAAAATATTCATTGGCAAAGATTTAGTCTCCTTGATTTGAACTCACATTTTGTATCACCATAAAGGGAAAGTATAACATGTTTCCACCCATGAGAATATTTTAGTTTAATTTTTTTTGGTTTGGTCATACAGGAATGGGAAAATATAAAATTCATCAAAATAGGAGAATCGGTAGTTCTCGGATAATCTAGTTAGCTTTAGAAGTGTATGTGTTGCAGCTCGGAGTCACCAGAGCAGAACAGCCTCTAGATGAGGCTGGCCTGTGAGCATGAGTGTAAGGAATTGTTCTGGTTATAATCCATGCAGGATAGTTCTGCCCAGTGTGGGCAGTACCACTATCTTGGTGTGTGGTCCTAGACTGTATATAAAAGCCATCTTATGAGCCTGGAGAGGTGGCTCAGTAGAAAAGAGCACTTGCTGTTTTTGCAAAAGACCCAGGTTCTGTTCCTAGCACCTGCTTGGTAGTCTCCATTCTTAACTACAGCTCCAGGGTATCTAGCTCCCTCTTTTGGCTTTTGCCGAAACTGCATTCGGAGGACACACACACATGCAGGCAAAATATACAGTAAAAAGCAATAATAATTCTCAAACAACCCCAGCTTAGTTTGAACCTGGGCCTGAATGAGTAGGAAGCTTTCCTCCGTGGTGATCACGCCCATGTCCCTCTTTTTATCACAACAACAAAATGAAACGAGAAGTCACGCTACACCTGCAGTAACAACCAGGGTCGACCTGGTGGCAAGCTCTTCGAGATCTAACCAGAAAAATATAACATCCAAAGAAACAAATCTGGCTATAAATCAAATAAAATTACAGAAGAGATTTTGGAAACACAGAAACAACTGTTCCACAGATATCAAAATCTTAGTTCCAAGCACATCTGTAGTTATCATCATCTGCATTTTGTGAGACAGAAACAAAGTCAACAGATGTGTCCACACAAAACAAACTCATTGAGAGCTGGGCCCCGTAATCAGTTTAGATGTAAATCAAGCACGACCGGCAAATGCTACTTAACTTGTAGTTGTGACAGTCAGAGCCTCAAATTAGATCCAGGCTGGCCCGGCGTTGCATACTCTTTCTTTTGTGCAATTACGATGCTGGTTTTCTCAGTTCTATATTCTATTTCGGCTAAAGGGAGTTTTCTGTGTAGGACTCATGTCCCCTTTATTACTTGTATTTTTGTTTCCCACAGCATTTAGTCTGTCGCAGCTTTGCCTTATCTTTTGACCTTTTGGGTGGGTAGCTGCAAGTAGAACCAGCGTTTGACACAGGGGAATTTTGCAAATAATGATGAATGTGAGAGGTAGGCCACTGGGTGCGGGGCTGGGAAGCCAATCCTGTTTTGCAACAGCTGAGGTGGGAAGAAGCTGACACCTGATGAGAATCTATGAAGCTTTTTGTCCATTTGTTTATTTACATTATCAGCAACCATGAATGATTAACTATAGCTGTCACCTTACATGTACTTTCTCCTCTTGGTTGGGAGCCTAGTCTTTAATGACTGAGGTATCTCTCCAGGATAAGTTGCATATCCAAAAGACCCAAGATAGAACCAAACATGTCTGGCCAAAATGAATGAATAATGAATGGATGAATGAATGAATGCAGAGATCCACAACCAAACATCGGGCAGAGTTCTGGAAACCCCACAGAAGAGGGGGAAGGATTAGAGAAGGCAGAGGAGTTGAGGACTCCAGAAGACCGCAGCCCACTGAATCGGATTAAGCAAGGATCACAGACACTGAATGATCAATTGGGGAGCCTGGATGGGTTTTCCCTAGGTACTCTGCATATGTGTTATGACTGTTTAGCGTGGGGATTTTGTGTGGTACTCTTAACAGTGGGAATGGGGATGTCTCTGACTTGTTCGCTCCTCTTTGACCTTTTTCTCTGCTGGGTTGCCTCACCTAGCCTTGAGAAGAGAGTTTCTGCCTAGTCTAATTGCATCTTCTTATGCCATGTAGGGTTGACATCCCTGGGAGGCCTGCTCTTTTCTGAAGGAAATCAAAGGAAAAGTGTATCTAGCGGAAGTAGGTGGTGATGTTGAGGGGGTGGGGAGAAAGAGGAAGCGAAACTGAGATCAGCATGTATTTTATGAGAAAAGAATTTTTTTTAAAAAAAAGTCTTAATGTTACACAAGAATGAATAACCCTTCCATCGCTAAGTGTTTTGACTTGCTCAGGTGTATTGAGAAAGAATTGAAATTTAAATTCTAATTCACGCTTATATTTTTTTTCTTCATTTAGAGTTGCTGGTAAAGTTGATAGGATATATTTGACTTTTATATTGGGATTTAAGTGCTCCTTCTGAGAGCTAAAATAAAGCCAACCTTAGTATATTACATAATATGGGATTCCTTTTGATAATAGAGTATAACTGATATTATTCATATTGCTCAAAACTGTAAAAAGATGTTGATTCTAACTTCCTTTCGAGTCCAAAATCAGCCTGATATTCAGATTACCTACCTATTTGTCTTCAAATAAAGACAAAAACTATATAGATTAATCATTTTATGCATTAAAATATAATATCCTTTGCAGAAATTTTAGAGACAAGATTTTTTAATGCATGTAGAATTTTTTAAGATTTATTTATTTATTTTATGTACAGCATTCTGCCTGCATATGTGACTGCAGGCCAGAAGAGGGCACCAGATCTCATTACAGATGGTTATGAGCCACCATGTGGTCGCTGGGAATTGAACTCATGACCTCTGGTTAAGAGCAGTCAGTGCTCTTAACCACTGAGCCATCTCTCCAGCCCATGTAGAATTTTTTAAATGTTTACTTTATTTCATTGTGTGCCATGCACATCAGAGTAGGTGCCTCTAGAGGCCAGAAGAGGGCGACATTCCCCTGAAGTTGCAGTTAAAGTAGTTGTGAGATGCCCTACTTGGATGCTGGGAACTGACCCTAAGTCCTCTGAAGAATGGTCAAGCACTTTACAACATGGAGCCGTATCTCAGGTCTAGTATGTTGCATTTTAATACATTCCTCTTAACTAAGTAGATTAAGAGAAAAGTTTAATTAGACATAAGGATAAAAAAAAATTCTTGCTCTTGTAATGTCCTTCTAGAGGTCTGTAAGTCAAACCCTATTGAAAAAAGGCCATGGAAATCAGAGATTCACCTTATTAGTGGGACACAGTTATGTACCTACCAAACTCATATGAAAAAGAAGTAAATACAGGAACCATGTAAGTCTTGCTTTCCTAGATGGTGCTTAATATAACATCTTTAGCATGCCTTGCTACCTGTCATCTTATGGGATCTGTAGAAGAAATACCAATTCTCCATTTGTCCCTATATAATAAAGAGGATGCTTAAATGCAACATCGCTGGGTTTTTTTAAAAAACATTTTGAATTTTGTTGGTGTGTGGTCTTGCCAAAAATCACATCATGATAATCACAAAGCTATAACTAAAAACTGCTAGAAACTCCTGGCCCATCAAGTGGGTTGTAATATCTGTTTCCTTCTTTGCGGTCTCTCTCATGTATTGCAGAGATAAAAGATCACACAGCTGACTCTAGGGCCTACCTAGTGTCAAGATTTCTGGGTGTAATTTGGAGTATCTCTTTTCAATTGAAAATGAGAAATTTAAATTCAGAGACACCCAAAGTGCAGAGTGTCTTTAGTTTGGTGAGGGGCAGACCCGGAGCCAATGACATTGACAGAAAACGATCTTAGTCCTGTAACAAGAATGAAGTCTCTCTGATCTCCAGATTCTAGGGTACTGTGTAGGAGAACAGAGTTTGGGTAACTAGTGAGAGGTTCCCTAGGTTCTTGTTCGAAGTAGGTCAATTGGGATGGGTTAAGGGATAAGAAGAGATACAACAATGGCATTATATTTCTGAGATTTTAATAATGTTTGCTGGCACTGAATTTTTTTTTAATCAAACACCTTTTGGCATGAAACGCCCCAAGAAATTTCAGCTTGTTGTACAATAACCTTTGCAGATATTAGAATTTACACAACAGTTAACACGAGAAACCATAAATAATTTCTTAAATCTGTTACAGAAATTGCATGTCCGGATAGAGTATCTAACAACTAATAGATAATAGCAGATAAGCAATATTATATATTGTATCTGAGAACAAGAATAAAGATTTGGATAGGCTTGAAAGAGCCTCCACAGCCTAACTTCATTACCCAGCAAAGCAAATAGTAGAAACTTATTAGCATTCTATGAAGTCTACAAAGACTTAGAGATTTTTCTCTTCACAGAAATTAAAACAAACAAACGAACAAACCAAACATGAGTCCGGGGGATGGTGTTGTAAGAGTAGGGATATTTGACCTCATTGTGAACCCTGAGATAGTGTTATTTGCTGAGGAAACTTGTTTCTAATTGTGTGGGTCAGCCTTTAGCACACACCTTTAATCCTCCGGCTGGAATACAGACACACCAGTAGTACACACCTTTAACCCCAGTGAAGGAAAGTTTGTAGAAGGAAGTGCTCATGTTTGAAAGTGATGTCTAATTGAGTGGCAAGGCTATAAATCAGAGAGAGATCTGACACACACAATAAGATACATCTCGAGAGAAAGGAGAGGACACAGGAGAGAGTATCACAGAGGGAGAGAAGAGGCGGCAGGAGATTGGGGACATGGAGCCAAAGTTATTTTGAGGGCACGCAGAGCAATTCAGTTGGAGCCTGAGAGAGAAGTCAGATTGAATTAATCAGGTTAGAGAAGAGTTTGGGGCCATAACAGCCGAATTGCACCAGCTAAGCATGTGATGGTTTGCCTTGGAGTTCTCTCTGAATTTGTAAAATAAAGGCAAGAGCTCGAGATTTGGGCAGAGGGAGGAGTCGGGAGCGAGAGGGGAGGAGTCAGGAGAGGGGAGGAGTCAGGGGAGGAGAAAGGAAAGAGTGAGGAGAGAGTTGTCCTGGGAGAAGGAGAAGCTGGAGACCTGGCAAATAAAAGGTGCAAGGGATGAGGGATTTGGGAGCTAGGAATAGGACAGTGTAGGGTGGATCTGCCCAATCCAGACGCTAGATTGTTTTCATATTAATTGAATTGCGTTTTCTTTGTACTGGCAGATTCGGGTTGGAGAGGAAACTGCAACAAACTGCAACATAAGCAGAGCTCAGAAAGGACTAGAAAGGGTGAGGTTATTCAGCAGTGAGTTGCAGAGGCTGAAAACATTCTAGAACTAGATAAGATTGTGTGGAGGATAGAAGTTTCCAAGACTCGGCTTGGTTAGCAGACTGAGACAGTAAGCCTTGGAGATGACACTTACATCAGGAGAATAAAAGTTACTTTTAAGGATGGTGACATGGAGGATGCTCACAGCCATCTGAGAACAGGGTCCCCACGGGAGGGGTTAGAGAAAGGATTGAAGGTGCTTAAGGGGTTTCCAACCCCATAAGAACAACAATACCAACCAATCAAAGCTCCCAGGGACTAAACCATCATCTAAATACTACCCATGGAGCGGCCTATGGCTACAGCTGCATGTGGTGCAGAGGATGGCCTTGATGGGCACCAATGGGAGAAGGTCTTGGTCCTGCCAAGGCTCCACCCCATAGTGTAGAAGAATGTTAGGGTGGGGAGGCAGGAAAGGGTGGGTGGATGGGTGGGGGAAGACCCTGATAGAAGAAGGGGGTAGGGAATGAGATGGGGGTTTATGGATGGGAAACCAGGAAAGGATATAACATTTGAAATGTAAATAAACAAAAAAAACCCAATAAAATATTTTTAAAAAGAAAAAAAAAGTGCCTACTACTCTTGCAGAGGGCCTGAATTCAGTTCCTAATAGCTTATGACCTAATAGCTCATGACCACGTATTATTCCAGTTCTATGACATCAGATGCTTTCTGACCTCCATGGTCTCCTTCACATGGATGATGAAAATCCTGAGTGATCTATGGAAAAGATCCACAGGAATGGTGGTCTTCCGTAAGCCAGGCTTGGGATTGGTAAGGTCTTCTTCTGGTTCATGCAGATGCTGACTGGGTGTGTGAAAACAGGAGCTGCTGCTTCTTCCCCATGGATGACTGGAACCAGGGATGGCTTGCATGAGGAGACCTCCTCCAGAGAATCGCTAACTCCACCTCCCAACCTGCCCCTGTGGTGGGCATAAAAGTCACACTGAGGCTCTGTGTTGGGTGCTTCTACATCAGAGTGAGCACCGTCTGCCCAATCCCAGCTTTTCTCTACATGTGTCTGTCACTTCCTGACTTTGTCACTCTAGTCAAGTTTCCACAACCTAGCCATGCTGGATTTCATGTATTCTAATAAAGGCTCGTACACATGGTAATAAATATACAGCTCTTTTAAAACGAGTCCAATAAGTTGTTTTTCCTTTTGTTTCCTTCCTTCCCTTCCTTTTTTGCTTTCCTTTCTCCTTGCCCCTTCTCTCTCTTCCTGTCTTTTCCATTTTTGTTGTTAAGAGACATCTGTTTATAAAACTGACCCTGTGCGTAAGTGGTCCTCACCTTGAGATTATGGATTCGAGAGTTCCAACAGATGGTTTCTGACATTGGGAATTAAATTTAAAAATGCTATGTGAGTATGGAATTTTTTGCAGTTGGTGATAACCTATTGTGGATGATCTTTATCTAGACTTTCAGATGTTCCCGTGTCAACTGAAAAGCAGTAACAGGCATGACAATAGCATTTATACGTTACCATCGTACTTCCCATGAATTTGTGAACCTTTCTATGTTAACATGATCTTGCATTTAATTATGAAAGTATTTTTAATTACATGTTCCTTTTTGTGAGCATAGGCATGCATGAATGCGTGAAGACTACCTGTGAGGTGTAGTCACAGGCTTGAGAAATGCTGTGTGTGAGTAGTTAACACTTGTCCTCATGATTAGCAAGAAATACTTTTCACAGCTACACTTTCAGGTCAGATGTTTAACATTAGGCTAAGCTTAGATTTTGGTGACTCAGCACCAATATTTTTTTTTTTTGCTTTTGTTAATAATCTATATGCAATTATCTCTTTTCTCCTATTCTGTGCCCTTTTATAATATAAAAGGTAAAAGATATGCACTGAGTTCCTATATATTATTTGAAAATTTGAAATAAAGGACCAGTAAATTACTCAGATAAAGACCTGCTTAGTATTGTTGGAAACTTACGCATTATTTTATATAAGTAAAGACATCTAATTACTTAAACTATATCGAAATCAGTACCCTGTGTCAGGATGGCATGATAGGTCTGGATTTCAGAATGTTGGTAAAAATCAAGTAAAACAGAACTGATTTTGTTCACATCAAATTCTAATGCGGGACAAATAAATGTACCCCATTTCTTTTGGAATGGAGAAGGCTGAAGATATTTTACAATGGCTCTGAGGGTTTCCCTGATATTGACAGTCCTCTATTTTCATTTCTATGCACAGCACTGATTTATGCACTTTTTAATTGCCTGTGCTGTGCCTCAGCAAATATCTCATATGCCTATATAAGAAAATGATATGTTACTTGTCTTGAAGGCTTATCAAATACTATAGCTGTATTAACTACTTGATAGAGGATTAGAGATCTATCCATCCTCTGCCATCTTCATCACACTCTACCATTCTGTGGCAGTCCTATTCATCTTTAAGTATTTATTTCGAGCTCATACCTGCTAGTTTAAGGGGAAAAGTCCCCGCCGATGTTTGTTCTCAGCCTTGGTTTGTAGAAGCCCACAGGCTTCCTTGGGGCCAGGTAGGAAGTGCAACTAACAAGGTTCTCAGCTGCCTTCCGGTTATTGATCTTTTATTTATTTGTCATTTGATCTTTCATTTATCTGGTATCACCCCCATCGCTTCTAACACTGGGAACGTTCTAGAAAACTCTTTCATACCTGTCTTTCTGGCATGAGCCACATACACGAATAAGCAAACCCAGAATATTTAGTATTGACAACTTTCTACTACTTTTTAGACTGACCAGGGATGGTTAAATTTCAAAAGGTGTTGTTCTTGTGCTAATACCTAAATTTGAGGAAAAACAGCAACTTGATAGGTTGGCGTATTTCCTTGCCTCTGCTCTAAAAAGTGAAAGTTTTCAATTACCTGGAAATATACCTATACTATCGTATAGTTGTTTCAAATGTAAACGTTTGTAGGTGTCTTTTACAGTTAACACTATTCAGTCATTGACTTTTAGCAACACCAAAAGAAAGGCGTGTCTATATACAGTTAAGACCATCATAAAGAACAATTCCATAAGCAGCAGTGAAATTCTCAGTTTATAGCTCAGTACCACTCTTCCCATGGCTGGACACTGTTCCGGTTTACATGACCTATGTTTAAATATAGATGATCCTATTCCTGGGACAGCTCATTTCCAAATACCACCTGGAAAGTTGTCTCTACTGATTTTTGTTTTCTTCTCCTTATCCAAATTACAGTGGTTACTCATTTGCACATCAAATGGCGAACGGCACAATGTAATTTGACTTCCCAATCATTACTAATCAGAATGGGTAGTGATCCCAAGTAAACCCCAAGGCATACAATTGTTTAATGAACCATAAGAATGTACTTTTAAAGGGATGAATATATATGTTTCGTGTATGAGTGTTTTGCCTGCATGTATGAACACATTGACAAGTACCATATAAGTACTGAGTACTGAACCTGAATCCTCTGCAAAAGTATTAAGTATTCTATTATTTTAATTGTTCACTTTACATTCTACTCACTGCCCGCTCTGGTCACCTCCTCCTATAGTCCTCCCCCTCCACTTCTTCTCTGACTGGGAGCCCCCTCTGGGTATACCCACCCCCACCCCCAACCCCACCCATACCCACATCTCTGAGTGCATCAAGTCTCTGCAGGGCTGGGAATAACCTCTTCCACTGAGGCCAGAGAAGTTAGCCTGGCTAGAAGAACATATCCCACGAACAGGCAACTTTTGGGATAGCCCCACCCCAGTTGTTCGGGACTCACATGAAGACCAAGTTGCACATCTGCTACATACGTGTGTGGAACAGGAGTTCTATGTCCTACCTGTGCATCTCTTTGGTTGGTGGTTCAATCTATGAGAGCCCAAGGGTCCAGGTTAGCTGACTGTTGGTCTTCTTGTGGAGTTCCAATACATTTCGGGCCCCACCATCCTTCCTCCTGTAAGAGTCCCCATGTTCCATCCACTGTTTGGCTGTGGGTGTCTGCATCTGTCTGAGTCAGCTCTGGGTGGACCTTCTCAGAGGACAGCCATGCTAGACTTCTTTCTGCTAGCATAAGCATGTATCATTAATAGTGTCAGAGGTTGGCGCTTGCCCAAGCCATCCCACTATAAGGACATTTGTTCAACTATGTTCATAGCAGCTTTATTCATAATAGCTAGAAGTTGGAAGCAAACTAGATGCCCCTCAAGCAAAGAAGTCAGGAGCTCTCCACAGAATTGGGGGAGGAAACATTATAGGAGCCAGAAGGGTCAAAGACACCAGTGGTAAATGGCCCACAGAATCAATTAAGCAGGGCTCATAGGCAATCATAGAGACTGAAGTGAAAATCATGGACCACTTATGGGTCTGGGCTTGGTCCTCTACATATAATCTATGGTTCTACAGCGAGGTGTTCTTCTGGGATTCTTAATAATGAAAATTGGGGGATGTCTCTGTCTTTCCTGTCTGTTTTTGGGACCCCTTTCCTCCTACTGGATTGCCTCTTAAGGTCTCGATATGAAGGTCTGTGGCTAATCTTATAACTTGTTCTGTAGTGTTCTGCTGATGTTTTTGGGAGGCCTGTACTTACTTTTTAAAGAGAAATGAAAGAAAAAAGGATCTGGGATAGAAAGGAGGTAGGGGGTGACAGGGAGGAGTGAAGAGAAAGGAAACTACAATAAGGATATAACGTGTGAGAGAGGAATAAAAATAATTAAGAAACAACTATTGGACAAAACGAATACAATTTTTTTTAGCAAAATCTATTTCAATGTTGTTTTTTCTTATATCCAACTTATGAGATGACTTGACACATTCATTTCAAAGTGTTTTTCACATGCCTTGAAAATACTAAGAAGTTGAAAATGTCCCCACTAGTATGATACTGTGACCTCTGCTCTCAGAAGACTCAATCTTAAGAAGGAGGTAAAACTTAAAGGTATCTGGGTTGCTCGCAGAATTAAGATCCAAATGGTATAATATCCACCATATGAGAACATGATACATTAACAAATATAAGGAAAAGTTTATGTGAGAATAAGAATATAGAAAGTGTGTGAGAGAACGTTTAATCGTTTATCAATTAGAAACAGGAAGAGAACAGAACAACCGGGCATATTTGAACACTCAGAAGAAAGTCAATGTGGCTGGACATAGTGAATTTCATGAACTTAAATCGCTGGTGACTAGATCACACATGAGTAGCCCTTCATGAGTGCCACTGACTAGTCTAACTTAGTATCTTAATTTTCAGGAAGTTCATTTATTTGGAAGAATCCTAAATGAACTTAGCGTGGGGAGCCATAGTATGTTTAGTTAAAGGAATTAAACTCCAGTTTTAGTTAAAGGAATTAAAGCCTAACACAGGATGAGAAAGTCAGTCTAGTTGTTTATGGCGGCTTCCTGAAATGCATTCTCCTCTATGTATAATATAGACGCCCATGGTTGCTT
This sequence comes from Rattus rattus, assembly GCF_011064425.1. Lineage (NCBI taxonomy): Eukaryota > Metazoa > Chordata > Mammalia > Rodentia > Muridae > Rattus > Rattus rattus. The sequence goes on from NC_046159.1 coordinate 10,058,368, forward strand.
AATTCTTCAGTTTACAAGTTGGATCACATCTGTTGACAGACTGAGGACATGGAAAGGAAAGAACATTGGAAGACATTGCTAAGAATATTGCTTTTTGTTATAATCAGTTAGAAAGTTACTTCTACACCTCCTTCTAGCATATTTTCATGGGAGTAGGTCAAGTCAGTATACTTCAGAATACTTACCTCTCTCTACCCTTAGTAGTCTCTCTGGACCATGCAGTGATCTACCTTTCTCCTTCCATAGAACTTAGCCATTCATCACTTCCTGGGTAACTTCATGAAGTTTGCCTTCTGCTGTACACTTTCACAATGTTGTCCCCCGTACCTGAAACAGTATAAGTATCAAACAGCCAGAAATATTTGGTACATGAATTATCCAATGGGTAAAACGGATTGTCTTAAAGACCAACATGAACTTACTTTACTGTGACACTTGTTTTTCTTTTTGTGGTTTAGTTTTTACTGTGCCTTAATACAGAAAAGAAAGACAGAATGGCATTCAAGGACAGAAGCATACTTGGCAGAGTGGAGAGATGTATGTCCCAAGAGGTAGGGCCTTTACCCTTGATTATCTTCGTATTTCAAAACCCTTCTCTAAATTATAGTTCTATCTGAAAACTGGGCCTAATTATGTTTCCTTACTGTAGTTCACAGGTTGGTTAAGGGGATAACATTGGAAAAGGAACCGAAAGTTCCTGTGATCCACATTATATAGCTACAGATCATAATGTTACAGAAAATTGTAATTCAGGAAGAATTAAAACCCATTTCTAGATCTGTAGCATTCGGTCTGAGGCACAACTCATGTTTAACACACGTGTGTTTAAAGTAAATTGACTTCACCACAATTTAACATAGTATTGTGCTTAAGAGAAGGGCACTGTACCACAATTCATAACTACTTCCTAATTGTAACTCTCTTCTCTTCTTCAACGCTACTCAGCATATATTGTGCTTCATTCCTAATGATTGGATTTCACCCCTTTCAACAAGTTCATTAAATGAGTGAAAAATGTGTTTCTTGTGCTAAGCAAATTGTATGAGTAAGTAGCTTGTAATTTGTGATTGCTCACGATTCCAATAGTGAGAAAAGCCCTTGCAGGTAGGCGGAAGCCACAGATCGCGCGCATGCTTGTGTGTCTGCGTGCAAGTAAATAAATAGAGAAGAGTATTGATAAGAAAGGGCATTATAATTTGAATCAGATTATATTCTCTGCAGGAGAGATAAAGGGTAATGAAGAGCCATCCAGGGCTGCTTCGTTATTGCTTCATCAAACACCTCCTAGGCCTCCAGCTGATAAAACGGGTTTGTATGGCTCCTCTGGGACATTAACAAGGAGGACGCTGCAAACCATTGGCAGTGATTTCAAATTCATTGCTATCATTGTTTAAATGAGTTTGTGGTATCCGTAGTGTGTGTGTGGTGTGATGTGGAGTGTGTGTGTGTGTGTGTGTGTGTGTGTGTGTATCACAGGAAGAGGTAAAACAACTTTTATTGCTTTCTCAGAACCATAAGTTATGAAGGACAGAGAAATGAAGAGGATTTGGCCAGAAAAAAACACTATGTGGAGATAATTTCCACAGAAAGGACAAAAGGCATTAATGACATATTAAATATGTCACCTATAAAACCTCAGAAGTGCATAGTAACTTTACATATATACTGTCTGATGAACACTAGTTGTGTAACAAACATCCATAGAGATTATATTCATATTTATTTTTCTTATGTTTCCATCGCATATCGACTTTATTATGGAAATCTTTCCTGGTTAAAGCTTTGTCTGTGGATGATTATGTCTGAAACAGCCAGACTCTATATTGTCGTGACACACCGTGTAGAGGTCAATCGTGTTTTACTTTATTTTAGTGGAGCTTATTTTATTAAGAGAATAAACGCTACTTTGCTAAGACTCACTTGGACATGACATAACATATGTATATATAACACATTTTAGTGTGTGTACAAATAAGAAACATTCCTATTTTCATGCGCTATATTTGATGTAATAACGTTACAGGCTACTCTATATTTCAAGTTGGTTTCGATTAGGTCTCAAACCTTAGTGTTCCGTGTCTTTGAACATTCAACTCACCCTCCTGTTGAGTGTAAACTGTCATTCAAATTCAGCAGAACATATCATTTCAAAGTAACAAAAAAAATAAGAGAGAGGACTAAACCATAGTTGTTTTAGAAATTGTGAGTCATTGGGAGCATTCTATAAGCACATCAACAGACTCATTATTCCCTTGTATGAGTACCTCGTGCTAACCAATACTGGCACTTGTATGAGTACCCTGTGATTTTGCTAGAAGGGGATAAGTCATATGACCTAATATCTACAACTTTCTAGCTTCTACGCATGCCTCTCTCAAAACAGCAAAGAAACGAGTTAGACTGTTCTAACTGCATCCACAACACAATTATTTATCAGCCAACACCTACTTTGTGATCATCTCATTTGGGTCATATACTTTCATTTATCTTCATTAGGTATGAAATAAGTTATTACAGTTAGAAAAGAAGGCCTCTCGCCTTAGCTACACTGATTTTTGATGCAGACATTTAAGTCATTTTCTTCTGAATAAGAGTAAGTAGCTTAATTTCGAGTGCTGAAATTTAACCTTAGCATGCAGATGCAGTTCTTAAAGTTTTCATTCTGTATACTCGTTGTAGATGTCATTATGCAACACAAGGACATTTTCTACAAGTATTGATTGGCTTTAAGCAAATGCCTTTCCATACCACCCACCATTCCCTTTTGTTACCTTGGGCAGCCTTCTTTTTATGCTGTGTATAGATATATACACATATGACTGCATAGCTACATTTAAAAGGAACCACAAATGAGAGAAAACACATATCTATCTTTTAGATTTTTCTCATGTGGCTCCCTGTCCTCACAGAAAATTGTAGAGTTTAATATTTTTAATTTTAATTATTTAATTTATTAATTTGTTATTTTCCTTTATAGAGGTACAAAAGATATGCATAAAAATTTGATTCTTTTGGGCCACCGAATGTGTCCGTGAGCCTTTTTAGCTTGCTAAAGTTAATGATATCAGAAGGGCTTCAGATATTTTTAATTTACATCTGCCTGATCGCCAGTGAAGTTGAGTGTGTTTTCATGATTCAGTTTACCTCCAAAATTCTTACTCCGGCGTATATCCATTTTGATGTTTGGCCGTCTGCTTCGTCCTATTTGGTTTATGGAAGTTTAAAAATATACTCAGGATGCCAATACTTTGCTGTATGGGGCATATCTTTTTCCATTCTGTAGATGGTCTCTTTTATCAAGTTTTTCCCCCTTTATTGACAATACATTCTTTTCTCACACAGTATATCCTGACGACCGCTTCCCTTCTCTTTACTCCTCCCACTTCCTCCCTAACTTACCTTCCCTCCGGATTCACTCTCTGTCTCCCATAAGAAAAGAACAGTCTTCTAGGATATAATTGCCAAACATGGCAAAATAAAATATAAGATAAAATAAAATAAAAACAATCATATTGAAGCTGGACAAGGCAACCCAACAGAGGGAAGAGAGCCCCAAGGGAAGTCACATGAATCAGAGACCCACTCGCTCCTACACTCAGGAGTCGCATAAAATTACTAAGTTTAAAGCTTTAGTATGTTTTGCAGAGGACTTGGCGTAGACCCATACAGGCCCTGTGCTTGCTCCTTTTGTCTCTGTGAGCTTGTGACGCACTCTGCTTAGCTGATCGAGAGGACCATGTTCCCCTGGTGTCCTCCATCCCCTCTGACTCTTACATTCTTTCTGCCATCTCTTTTGCAGCGTTCCTTGAGTTCTGAGGTGACGGATTTGTTGAAGACACCCCTATTAAGAGGTAGGATTCCAAGGACTCTTTCTCTCTTAACTGAACTTCAGCTTAAGTACACGAGTTGTCATTAGGAGATTTAAACATGTCTATTCACCACAGTTAGAGCACGGATGACCCACAGAGAAGTGATTCTCCACAAATGTATCTCTGTAAACTAATGAATTTATTGGAGTTGCTTACAGAAACGCATGTTTCTCAGGCATGAGCACCGTGGATAATCTCAACCTTGCGTGGAAGCTGCAACACTGGGGTTTCTTGTACTATATTTTGGTAAGTCCCCACTGAAAGATCTTTCTTCCAGCAACTGTATGCTGCTTATATCATGGTGAAGAGACATTGGTGTCTTATAACTGTCTTCTGAGTGCTTGTAAGTTTTATTTTTTAATGAGTATTATGACATTCCCATTTTTTTTTCATGAGGGAATATTTTATACCACCTACTTATTTACTGTAAACTCCTTATTCGTGCTATTCTCAGTAAACTCTCACTCTGAACCATTACTTACTAACAGCTCAAACTCCACCTGAAGAACAGCTTATTTTAGGCGCCTATTCCTGGGTCACTCCCAGACAGAGTCCTCATTCCAGAGTCTTTCTTCAGTAACCCAAGTCTACACTTCACAGCACCAGCATGAAGGCCTTGTACCTGTTATTGTGTCTGCTACTGGGATCTAAGTGATGCAATAGCTTGCATACACATTCTAGGTTTTACTTAACCAAGGGAGGGATATTCAATAAAGATCCATTTTTCATTTTTCTCCCTTGACTTACACGTGTTGGTTCTTCTGCTTCAAATTTGTTCTGAAATCTGGCTGTTTCCATCTTGTTTACTTCCACCACCAACCACAGATGTTTCTTCAGCTTCCTACATGCATTTGATCATTATTCTTCTCTGCATCACTTTTATTCTTTCCTCTCTTCAGGTCCTCTTCATTTCTCTTTTGGAATTTTCAAGAAACTCCCATTACTAATTTCCTTAGCAGCAGTCTTGGTTTGTTGAAACATCACCTTCCATCTAGTTGCCATCGTCGTCTTATTAAAGAACTATTCAACCTGATCAATGTCTCTCAGTATTTTCAAAGGCTCTGTAACATTTGCCACTTTTCCTGAAAATTATCACAAATCACTTAGCATCCATAATTAGTTATCCAATTAGGGTAGAGGTGAGTGTAAAACAATGATATTTATAGTTTTCCGACAGATAATAGCAATGACATGGACAAGGAGAAATATGGGGCTCCCCTGCACAAAACACTTTCCATGGCCTGTACTCTGTTCTCTCCACCACACTCAATATTGCTAAAACTAATCTCAGAATGTAGCCATGTTCTACATCCTTCTAGAAATCTATACCTCCTAGTCTTCCATACTAAGTCAGCAATACTGACTGCCCCATCAACTCTCCTAGTTATTTCATGGTTCCTCTCTAACACTCAGCTCTGGGGTTACTCTTCTAGGAAACTTTTTGATTTCCTTATGTTAGTTTTTCAATGCAGCTTGTTCGCTGTCTCACAGAGAGCCTTTGGTATTGCTATTGAGTTATTTTCCTCTTCCCAACTTTCTGCAATTCTTCAGCTCTTTAAAAAGTAAAATAAGCAATACCTGTGTATATACCTACCCAGAACCTTTAGAATCAGCACCGAAACAAACCGTCAGTAAATGTGTGGGATGTTTTGTACATTAGATTTCAAATGATATAGGGAGATCCATCCTAAGTATTGGCAGCCTAATTCCATGATCTGGTGTCCCAGGAGAAACATAAAAAAGAGAGAATACTCAAAAGCATCACTCCTCCCTCTCCTCTCTGTTTTCTGTCTTCAATGTGACCAGTTGCCTCATGTTCCAACCACCATGACATCCCTCTGTGGTGGAGATACCTTTGAGCTTGAGCAAAGATAAATCCTCCCTACCGTACATTGCTTCTGTTATGGCAGCATTACAAATAATGCATACAATTGTACGTAGTATATGAAACACATCAGTATATGAAAAACATATCCTTCCGTTCAGGAAATATACAATGAGTTGGAGAAATAAAACATTTCACTGTATAACATAACTACTATTCTAATAACATGGGAGAATGTTTAAGAAAAGAGATAAAATATGAAATTCACCTAGAGATTGAGTAGCAGAAGAGCAAATTGAAGAACACATCTACCACACCACATTCACACACACCCTATGAATGCCAAACTCAAAACTTAGCTAAATCATCATGATCAATTCCACCTACATATTTTATTAATTGGTGAAATTTTGGTATATGACTGTACACTGATACTTAATCTTCTGTGGAGGAAAAAATGTATAATTTTTTTAAAATTTCACTTTTTGTGTATATTTTGTGTATTTACATTTCAAATGTTATACATTTTTAGTGTGATGAATTAAACTTCGATACAACCAGGTTTGAGTTTTGAGATTTAGATGTATTATTTCCTCAGTTAAAAGAAGTAAAGAAGAGGAGGATTACAGAGTGGAAAAGAATGCTTTCCCCATTTATCTATTTGCACAGTCATAGTATGTACAAACAGAGAGATTTTTGGACATCAAATCCAAAATCAAGGGTTGGCAAAACCACTTGGTGGAGGAAACATTGCTTGCTACTCACACCCTACAAACAAAAGTTAATTCTGGAACTCACATAAAAGTGAAAGAGAACAACAGACTCTGTAAGAATTCACTTGACTTCAACACTCATGCTGTGGTACTCATCCCACAGCTTACATATACACATACACATACACATACACATACATATATACATACACATACACATACACGTACACATATTCTTACACATACACATATACACACATATATTTATACATGCATATATACATACACACACAAAATACTAAGAATATATAGAATTTAACAACAAGCAAGGCTAAATTTGCTTTGACAAATAAACACTGGTTTTCATACAATTATTTATGTCTAACACAACATAAGAATATATGGCGTGTCTAATATATAACATATATGACTTAGCTTTATGGTATAAAAATATTTCTGGCCTTCTTTTATCTGCAACATTTTGCATCAGCGTGCCTCACACAATATTAGCAAATCCAAACACAGTCCTTAATTGTTGCACATGTATTTATATTTTTGTTAAAATTATAGGGTTAACATTAAATAAACACAGGCCAATAACTTTCATAAACTAATAGAAACCTGCAGAAGGAGTCAAACATTAGGAAAGTTAGGCTGGATCTAAAATGTGTTTAGTCTCCCCTCCACACACTCTACCATTTATTTAACACTTGACATTTGTGACATTTAGTTCCTGAAACACAAAAATACTCACCTAAAATATCTAACTAAAAATGGCATGCTGAGTTTCTGACAGGAATCAGCACAAACATGTCATTTTATGAACATTAAGAAGAGGTAGGCAGAAATGTTTTTGATGCATAGGTGTTTTGGAAACTGATTTTTGGGCAAATGTTTTGCACCATGATAAGATGTACTTGTCTCTATTTTATATCACAGGGAAAGATTACTTACATATACACACTTTAAGTTTTTACTCAAATGTCTTTTTACAACAAAATAAACTATGGTTTTATTAAATGGTAGATTTACAACTGTCTTCTACAAGAATGTGTTTGTGTGTGTGTGTGTGTGTGTGTGTGTTTAATAGTATGTACAAAGGAGTAAACTGTAGACATTCTAACATATTTCTCAAGAAGAATAAGTTAATTCACTGATTCTAGACTTCTAAATTCATGTCATTGTTTGTTCATGTTATTTCAAAATAACTTGGCACTTTGCTTAATTTTGGCAGATCAGGGGGCAGGCTGACTAGTTTCATGTTAACTTGGAACAGGCTAGAGTCATAGGAAAAGGGAACCTCAATTGAGAAAAGGCATCTACCGGCTTGACTAGTGGGCAAACTGCTGGACAAACCTATGCTGTGGTTTCTTAGCTTTGATTGATATTGTAAGAGAGAGTTCACTCTTTGCAGTGTCATTTCTGGGCTGGTTGGTCTGCATGCTATAAGAAAGCAGCCTGAGCAAGCCACTAGGAGAAATCTAAAGAGCAGAATCCCTTCTTGGCTTCTGCTTCGATTTCTGCTTCCAGGTTAATGCCCTGAGATCTTGTACTGGCTTCCTTCCATCATGATCTATGATCTGGAATTGTAAGCCAAATAGACACTTTGGGGTTTCTTGTTCTCATGGTGTTTTATTACAGCAGTATGAATCTTAATAAGAAATAAACTTTATAATATCATAAACACACCATATTTCAGAGATCTGATTCACATCCTCAGTCATATTCTAGTTGTGGATTATTTCATATTTGTTTTGTCTGTGTGTTTATTTGGATAAATTATAATAAGATGAAGCAAAAAGTTTCTTATCAAAGTTGTATATGGCAACCCAACAGGAGGAAAAGAGACCCACAAGCAGGCAATAGAGTCAGAGACCCACTTGTTTCATAGTCAGGAGGTCCAGGAAAATAGTAAGCTAATCCTGGTGTGGACCCATGTAGACCCTTTGTTTGCCGGTTCCATCTCTGAGAACTCATCTGCACCTTGCTTAGTTGAATCACAGGGCCATGTTCTCTTGGTGTCCTCCATTCCCTCTGAATCTTACAATCTTTCTGCCTCTTCTTCTTCTTCAGGATTTCCTGACCTCTGAAGAGAGGAATTTGATACAGAACTTCAGTTTAGGCTCTCTCTTCAGGGAATGTCTTTCTGTAGATATCTACATATAGTCCCATTTGCTCCCAGAGGATGCTTCTCTGATAAATGGGTAAAAGACTGACCTATTAGTATAGAAAATATTTTTAGGAGCTATTTTATTAATGCTTTAGACCAAATATGTTTCATTTCACCCTTGGTCTCTGGTCTATCTATTCTCTGATTCTTGGTTACCCAAGCAGGGTTGGGTATGAATTTCCTCTTGGGGAGTAGGCCTAAAGTCAAATCAAACATTGGTTAGATGTTACGATAAGTCCTGTGCCACCACTGCTCTAGAATATTTTGCAGGCAGATCAGATTGTAGGTCAAAGGTTTGTAGAAACACGACGAAATAAAATTATAGTAAGCTGAAGCATTTTTTTTTATATTGAAGCTGTCTACAATGACCAACAAGAGCAGGTAACACAGTCAGAGACCCACTCAAAGTTGAGAAAGCCATAAAACATTGGTTGGTGACCATGTTTCTCTTTTGGTAACCTGTAGAGTACCTTCCAGCACCAAAAAGATGAGAATATAGGGGTGAAGGCTCCCTATAGGCACCATATAGACTTCTCCACATTCAACGAGTTGTGTGAATGTCATCAGCAATGAAACACTGCTGTTGGTGTGTGGAGAGCAACTCTTTGTTGTTTTCCCATCAGTCTGGGTTGCTTGAAATTTTCCATTGGATCCCCTTGGCCAACAACTCAGTTGAATGCAACCCAGTCTAACAACAAGAAGCTTAGCCTCGATACAAGAGATGGCCACTGGAGAGCCCCTATATTCCCCATTACTAGGAATTCTCATTAGGGTCACCTGTAAAATTTCTATTGCACTAGGTTTCCAGAGCTCTCATGACTCAATCAGTTAGTGGGCAGTACTTATACAAAATAGTACAAACTTAAATCACAGGTTGATATCACTGTGCAAGTGCTTCAATGTTAAAAATAAAAGGCATTTTATATCCAAACTTGACAAGCAAACAAACCAAAAAGAAAATTTTCTATATGATGATGGGATACACAGTTTTACAGCTACTTTGAAAAACAGCAACATAAAACACAAAGTGTCTTATCCCCACCACCAGGCATTTACTTGAAATAAATGTGCACAGAAATTAGTTATATGGAAATATTCATAGAAGCTTTATTTTTACATATTCAGAAATTAAAACTAAGCAAAATTTTATCATAAGGTCAATGATATTTTATAATGTATTATATTCAGGCAATAGGATATCATTTGTTAATGAACACATTTAACTATTTTTGTCGATGAAAATGTTTGAATTTTGGTTTATTTTTAATTTTTTTTTGTATTTCTTCTTTTATTTAATCTTTTTTTATACACTCCAGATTTTATTCCCCTTCAGGTCCGCCTTTCAACTCTCCAATCTCATACCTCATCTCTGCCTCCGTGTCTCCACGAAGATGTCCCCATGCTACCCCCCCCCCCAACCCAGTCCCCACTCCACTAGACCTCTAAACTCCCTGGGGCTTCTAGTCTCTTGAGGGTTAGGTGCATCTTCTCTGACTGAATCCAGACCTAGCAGTCCTCTGATGTATATGTGTTGAGGGCCTCATATCAACTGATGTACACTGCCTGGTTGGTGGTCCAGTGTCTGAGAGATCTCAGGGGTCCAGGTTAATTGAGACTGCTGGTCCTACTACAGAGTTGTCCTCCTCCTCAACCTCCTCCAGCTTTCGCCTAATTCAACCACAGGGGTCAGCAGCTTCTGTCTATTGGTAGGATACAAATATCTGCATCTGACTCTTTTAGCTGCTTATTGGGTCTTTAGAGGGCAGTCATGATAGGTCTCTTTTTGTGAGCGCTCCATAGCCTCAGTAATCGTGTCGGGACTTGGTGCCTCCCCTTGAGCTATATCCCTCTTTGGGCTTGTTGCAGGACCTTCTATCCCTCAGGCTTCTCTCCAATTCCATCCCTGTAATTCTTTAAGACAGGGACAATTATGGGTCAGTTTTGACTATGGGATGGCAACCCCATCCCTCACTTGATGCCCTGTCTTTCTGCTGGAAGTGGGCTCTAAATATTTCCTCTCCCCACTGTAGAGCATTTTATCTAAGGTCCCTCCCCTGAGTCCTGAGAGCTTCATTCCTCCCAGGTATCTGGTACGTTCTGGAGGGTCTCCCCACCACACACCTCCAACCTCCAGAGGTTGCCTATTTCTATTCTTTCTGCTGGCCTTCAGGGCTTCAGTCCTTTTCCCCACCCAATACCAGATTATGTTCCCCTCCTCCTCTCTTCCCCTCTCCCATCCTCTTTCTCTCAAGGTCCTTCACTCCCTTTCACCTTGTGGTTGCTTTCCTGTACCTCCCAAGAGGGACTAAGGCATTCTCAATTAGGCCCCTTCAGCTTGTTGACCTTTCGAGTTCTGTGGACTGTTAATTGGGTATTCTGCACTTATGAATTTTTTGGCAAATATCTACCTATTAATGAGTACATACCATGCATGACATTTTGGGTCAGGATAATATTTTCCAGTTCCATCCATTTACCTGCAAAACTCAGGATGTCCTCATTCTTAATATCTGAGTAGCATTCCATTGTGTAAATGAACCTCATTTTCTGTATCCATCCTTCTGTCATGGGGCATCTGGATTGTTTCCAGCTTCTGGCTATCACAAACAATGTCTCTATGAACATAGTGGAACATGTATTTCTGTTGCCAATTTGTCTTGTTGACTATATCCTTTGCCTTACAGAAGGTTTCGAGTTTCATGAAGTCCCATTTATCAATTCTTGATCTTACAATGTAAGTCATCAGAGTATGTTAGGAAATATCCCCCTGTGCCAATGAGTTCAATATTCTTTCCCACTTTCTCTTCCATTATATTCAGTGTATCTGTTTTTATGTTGAGGTCCTTGATCTGTTTGAACTTGAGCTTTGTGCAAGGTGACAAATATGGCTCTATTATCATTTTTCTACATACAGACATCCAGTTAGACCAGCACCATTTATTGAAGATGCTTTCTTTTTTCCATTGTATAGTTTTTGCTTCTTTGTCAAAGATCAAACTGTGCAAAAGTGTGTGGTTTTATTTCTGGGTCTTCAATTCTATTCCATTGGTCAATGGAGTCTGTCTCTGTACCAATATCATTCACTTTTTAATCACTATTGCTCTGTAGTGGAGGTTTAGGTCAGGGATGGTGATTTCCCCTAGCCAATCTTTTATTGTTAAGAATCGTTTTCTCTATTCTGTTTTTGTTTGTTTGTTTTTTGTCTTTCCAGAATTACTCTTTCCATGTCTTGGAACAACTGTGCTGGTATTTTGATGAGGATTCCATTGAATCTGTAGATTGCCTTTGATAGGATGCCCATTTTTACTATGTTAATTCTGCCAATCCACAAAAATGGTAGCTCTCTCCATTTTCTGAGATCTTTGATTTCTTTCTTGAGAGACTTGAAGTTATTGTCATACAGATCTTTTATTTGTTTGGTTAGAGTTACCCTAAGATATTTTATATTATTTGTGGCTATTGTGAAGGGAGTTGTTTCCCTAATTTCTTTCTTAGCCTGTTTATCATTTGTATAAAGGAAGACTACTGATTTATTTGAGTTAATTTTATATCTGACCACTTTGCTGAAATTGATTATCAGGTACAGAAGTTTTCTGGTAGAATTTTGGAGTTTCCTATGTATACTATCATCTGCAAATAGTGATACATTTATTTCTTCTTTGTATACCCTTGATCTCTTTTTGTTCTACCTAGCACTTTGAGTACTATATTGAACAGATTTGGGGAGAGTGGTCATCCTGTCTTGTCCCCAATTTTAGTGGGATTGCTTCAAGTATCTCTCCATTTAATTTGATATTGGTTATTGGTTTGCAGTAAATGGATTTTATTACATTTAGGAATGGGCCTTTAATTCCTGATCTCTCTAATATTTTTAATATGAAGGGGTGTTGTATTTTGTCAAATGTTTTTTCTGAATCTGAGGAGATGATCATGTGTTTTTATTCCCTTAAGTTTGTTTATATAGTGGATTATGTTAATGGATTTTTTTATATTGAACCACACTTACATCCCTGGGATGAAGCCTATTGATCTTGTTGGATGATGGTTTTGATGTATTCTTGGATTTGGTTTGCAAGAATTTTATTGAGTATTTTGCATCTATATTCATATGTGAGATTGGTCTGAAGTTCTCTTTTTTGATTGGGTCCTTGCGTGGTTTAAGTATCAGAGTAATTTTGGCTTCATAGAACTAATTAGGTAGTGTTCCTTCTCTTTCTATTTTATTTCATAGTTTGAGGAATATTTGTATTATGTCTTCTTTGAAGGTCTGGTAGAATTCTGCACTAAATCTGTCTGGCCCTAGGCTTTTATGCTTGGGAGGTTTTGGTATTGTTTCCAAGAATACATCAAAACCATCATCCAATAGACTTCTTCTATTTTCTTATGAGATGTGGGCCTGTTTAGATAGTTTACCTGCTCTTGATTTAACTTTGCAATGTGGCATCTGTCTAGAAAACCATCTATTTCATCTAGTTCCAGTTTTGTAGAGTATAGGCTTTTATAGTAGGACCTGATTTTTTTTTAATTTCCTCAGTTTCTGTTGTTATATCTCCCTTTTCATTTCTGATTTTGTTAATTTGGATACTACCTCTAGGCTCTTTAAGTAGTTTGGCTAGGGGTTTCTCTATCCTGTTGATTCTTTCAAAGAACCAGCTTTTGGTTTTGTTGATTCTTTGTATTGTTCTCTTTGTTTTCATGTGGTTGATTTTGGACCTGAGTTTGACTATTTCCTGTGTCTACTCCTCTTGGGTGCATTTGCTTCTTTTTGTTCTAGACCTTATAGGTGTGCCGTTAAGTTTCTAGTGTGAGATCTCTCCAGTTTCACTAAGTGCTATGAATTTTCCTCTTAGCGCTGCTCTCATTGTGTCCCATAAGTTTGGGTATGATATGTTAACATTTTCATTAAATTCCAGGAAGTCTTTAATTTCTTTATCTTTTCCCTGGCCAAGTTATCATTGAGCAGAGAGTTTTCAGTTTCCATGTGTATGTGGCCTTCCTTTCTGTTGTTTTTGCTGTTATTGAAGACCAGCCTTAGGTCATAGTGGTCTGATAGGATTCATGGGATTATTTCAATCTTCTTGTATTGGTTGAGGGTTATTTTGTGACTAATTACATGGTCAATTTTGGAGAAGGTACCATGAGGTGCTGAGAAATAAGTGTACTCTTTTGTTTTAGGGTGAAATGTTCTGTAGATATCTGTTAAATCCATTTGGTTCATAAACTGTACTGGTTTCACTGTGTTTCTGCTTAAATGACCTTTCCATTGGTGAGAATGTGGTATTGAAGGTTCCCACTGCTATTGCATGGGGTTCAATGTGTATTTTGAGCTTTAATACAGTTTCATTTATGAATGTGGGTGCCCTTGCATTTGGGGCATAGATGTTCAAAATTTAGACTTTCTCTTGGTTGATTTTCCCTTTCATAAATATAAAGTATCTTTCCTTATCACACTTGATAACTTCAAGTTGAAAGTCTATTTTATTGGATATTAGGATGGCAACTATAGCTTGTTTCTTGGGACCATTTGTTTGGAAGACCTTTTCTAATCCTTTTACTCTGCAATGGTGTCTGTCTCTGTTATTGAGATGTGTTTCTTGTACGTAGCAAAATGCTGGATGCATATCCAGTCTGTTAGCTTATGCCTCTTTATAGGTGAGTTGAGTCCATTAATATTGAAAGATATTAAATACAAATGACTTTTGGTTTCTGTTATGTTTGTTTTTGTAGGTGGCTTTAGGTACTTGCAGTTCTCTCCTTTTGACTTTGTTGTGAGATGCTTAATATCTTGTCTTTTCTTTATTGTAGGTACCTTACTTGTGTTGGAGTTTTCCTTCTAGGATCCTCTGTAGGGCTGGATTAGTAGATAAATACTGTTTGAATCTGGTTTTGTTCTGGAATATTTTGGTTTCTTTATCTATGGTGATTGAGAGTTTTGCTGGGTATAGTAGCCTGGGCTGGTATTAGTGTTCTTTTAGAGTCTACACAACCTCTGACCCAGCTCTTCTGACTTTTAATGTCTTTGTTGAGAAGCCTGGTGTAATTCTGATAGGTCTGTCTTTATATGTTACTTGTCCCTTTTCCCTTGCAGCTTTTACTAATCTTTCTTTGTTTTATGCATTTAGTTCATTGATTATTACAGATGGTTACGTTACTTCCATGGTGTGATAAGAAGATTATCTTTTCTGGTCCAATTTATTTGGTGTTCTATAGACTTTTTGTACCTTGATGACTATCTCTTTCTTTAGGTCGAGGAAGTTTTCTTCTTTGATTTTGTTGAAGACATTTTCAGGACTTCTGAGTTCAGAATTGCATTCTCCACAATTCCAATTACTCTTAGATTTAGTCTTTTCATTGTGCCCTGAATTTCCTGGATGTTTTGTGTTAGGAGTGTTTTATGGTTTGAATTTTCTTTGACAATTGTGTCAAGCTCTTCTAAGGTATCTTCTACATCTGAGATTCTCTCTTCTATCTCTTGTATTCTGCTGGTGATACTAACATCTGTAATTCCTGACCTCTTTCCTAGGTTTTCCACTTCCAGGTTTGCCTCCATTTGTGTTTTCTTTATTGTTTCTTTTTCCACTTTTAGGTTTTGGATCGCTTTATTCAATTCCTTCACATGTTTGATTGTGATTTCTTGCATTTCTTTATGGAATTTATTTGTTTCCTCTTTACGGTCTTTTACCTGTTCAGGAGGATTCTTATCAAATACTCTGAATGCAGTGGATCTTCTGGGATACCTCAAGATATGGTGTCTTCAGGGGAGCCTACTAGTTAGCAGTCTCATGTTGAACTACTTTGTGTGTGCGAGTTTGTGCACAGGTGCATACACGTGTATGAATGAATGTGAAGAGGTCAGTATAGGGCTTCATTAAGTAACATCTGACTTATTTGATATACAATCTCTTATTGCTCTAGAGTTCATTGAGTGTTCTACGCTAGATAACTAGTGATGAAGGAATTTATCTGTTTCTTCATCCCCAGCATGAAGAATGACCTGAGGACTGAACTGATTTCTTCATCCTTATATGACTAGCATCTTACTCACTGATTCCTCACCTCTGACCCTACAATTATTTATTCATGTGCATTGTCACAGGCCTAATATGAACTCCTTCACATTGAGTAGAATATCAGGTAAAAACATTCCTATGGAATGCTTCCCATTCTACACATTCTACACAATAAAAACAAGACTAATGTGGTCAAAAGAAGGAATCTGTTGGTTGTGGCTAGAAGTGGGAGGGAGTGTGAAGGAGGACAACCCAGGGTCAACTGGTCAATTTAAAGACAGATGGTTACGTTACTTTCATGGTGTTATAATTTTAAATATATGCGTGTGTGTGTGTGCATGTGTGTGTGTGTGTGCGTGCGTGTGTGTGTGTGTGTGTGTGTGTGTGTGTGAAAACTGTAAAATCATATGCTTATTTCTACTACGAAAGCTAGGATATCCACAGCTAGATGAATGGATGATGAAAACATGATAGGATTGCATGATGGCATTCTGATTCGGTTTAGCTATAAAGGAAAAGAACTGGAAATTTTCAGGTAAATGGGTAGAATTTGAAATTTAATCATGAGTGAGGTAATTTCGTGTGTTTAATTTTGAGCACCTGTAAAATTCAGGAAACTAAAAAGGAAATACTGGCCAGGGCAGGAAAGAAGAAAGGAAGATCCTATGAGGTAGATAGTGGAATGTACATGATATTTAAATGGAAACGAGAATCAGTGAACAAGAAGGTTTAAATGGGGATGAGAGAGTTGTGCAGATGAGGTTGGGTGTGGAATGAATAACTATATCATTGTCTGAAAGAGCCATATGGACATTACTATCTTATAATGCAAGTGTGTATGCATATGTACATGTATGTATGTATTTATGTATATATATATATATATTTGAATGAGTTAATCAGATTTACCTTATACTGTAGATCATACTAATCTCAGATACACACACACACACACACACACACACAGTTTATTTTATGTTATTTATAGATAGATATGGGTTTAAGGTACTAAATTAGACTATCCAGCCAGGGCTTTTATGAGATCATAAAAGACATTTCTCAACCTCACGATCCCTTAACATTCACATTGGCTATAAATAGGTGAGCGTATTTGTATATTGATAAGCAAATACATTTGTGGACATAGAAGGACTCTTCTGTAACTCTCATGGGATTCATAAATACCATTAATTCAAAAGGAAGAATGATTTTTTTTTACAGTGATGTTGCTTCAGGGATTCGAGTCTCATTTCTTTTAATACTAGTTTGTCTCCAAAAGACAGAGGCTATGGCTCAGACCAAACCATTCCTATGATCGGCAGTCATTTGCTCAAAGAACAGGTGTTAGGTTGGTGACATAGCTCAGTTGGTAGAAAGCTTTGTTAGAACGTAGAACTCTTGGGTTCTATATTCTGGCCCCTATGTGAATCAGGCATGATGTATCACATCTTGAGTCCCAGGACACAGGAGGTGGAAGTAGAAGAAGTCAAGGAGCTTAGTGTCATCCTTGAATATATGACATTTGAGGCCCACTTGGGCTATGCGAGATTGTCTGAAAAATCCGTGTTTGGTATAAATTATGATTTCTTGGGAGAAATCTGAGCAAAGATGATTCATATACCTGACTTATCCTATTGAAAAACCATTTCATTTATCTTTCAACATAGGAATTTTGAATCTTGTTTCACATACAGGTCACCTATAAAAGTTACTTAACTTCTATTATATGACAAGACAAATTGTTGAAGTAAAGAAGTCCTGACACCAGTAAAGGTTTTCTGTTTCTTTTCTTATTAATGAAAAAATGGGTTTTAGGTATTTAAGTTGCTGTGAGTTACATTAATAAATTTCAAATAATACTATTTTCTCGGATATATAGCACTAGAATTTTCTCAATGTCTAATCATATATCCCTTATATACAAGCTGTTTGACAGGTAAAGCAACATAATCCCTCTGACTCTTATCTAATTACAAACTATGGGCCACATTCTTTTCAGTGTGGCCTGGATTCTAGTTTTGTTTTTAATGCACTTATCTGTTTGATCAATGTGATGTCAAATAACCACATACTTAGTTTTTATCTATATGGTCACCGTTTACCATTTTCTCTGTTTTTCATCTGTGTGTTTAAGGTGACAGCTACACAGAGCCCAAGGATAGTTAAAGCATACATCTGAGAATCATAAATCTAACGTTTATCCTTTTCCTTGTCACCACTGACAACAACCTTGAGGAAATCACTTAATCTTTTTTGTGCCTACATCACTTTGCTATAAAACTGGGATAATGATACTTATCTCACTGGATAAGAGGGAGGTGATAATGTTTGTTAAGCCAAAGAGATCTTCTGATAGTGGAAACTACCACAGAATTGTTAATATAAAGAAGTCAGTGTTATACTCTGCTCCATTCATTCCAAGGTACATGTATATGGCTCATTTGTATTTGTAATGTTACTTTAGATTAGTCACTTGAAAAAAATAGTTAAAATTGAAAATTGGAAGTTACTTTTCATAACATATATTTTTTATTAAAACAATGAGCTTACTCTTACCTCCAATTCTTGAAAGATTCTCATGAAGCATAAATGTGTGGCGTCAATGGAAGAGAAAGCACCTAAGCTTAAAGTTCCAGGGTTGGAGGGATACCCAGGAGGGCCCAACCCTCTCAGAGGAGGAGAACAAGAGGATGGGATAGGGGGAAGACTGTGGGAGGGGTGACAGGGAGGAGTCACTGAGGTGGATGTAAGATGAATTATTAAAAATTAAAATTTAAAAAGAGAGAAATGTATATTGGCATAAATATAGTGAAATATAGAAAATAATGTTGCCAAAGACATAGACATCTCCTACAACTCCATTTACTTTAATTTCTTCATCTTCAGTAATTACTTACCAAGCAACAAGGATATATAAACATATATAGTTTTCATATCGTGTCTTTTACATTTTCTAAATGCATGTATTAAGATTGTTCCTTGCAAAAGGGAGGGATATGTCAGAGAAAAGTACTTTGTTGATACTGGGAATTCAATCAAAGCTTCAGCACTCAACATTCTGTTATGCTGAAAATAACACCCCCTACCCCAATTATGGATCCTAAGATGATATTGACAGAGAAGAAATAAAATGAACAGTAACTGTGACTGAGGAACTTGGAAAGTGGTGAAGTTCCAAAGGTTTAGGGGCTAACTAATTGCACTGGGCAATCATGATGGAGGAAAACACAGCAGTTTCTGAGATACTCTTAGGTAGATATGGAAACTGAACCATAGAGACAGAAGTGAGGGCAGGATTCCAGAACTACAGTGACTGGACAGGAACAGTAACTGTTGTAAGAAGTGTAGTGCATGTAGTACTGGGATAAGCTACAAGCTGGTATTTGAGTGTTGCAGCTATTGGCTGGCACACATAATAGTAAGGGACAATTACCCCTAATGCTATTGGTGGTAAAGAGAGAGGCAGAAAGGGGGGTAGGATGTATTTAAATAACAAAAACATAGACAATGGGTTAGCAGAAGGCTGCTCTCAGTAATAGCAGTGGACAATCTCAAGCCAGTTCCACAACATGCCGGAGATCTTCCAAGTGCTATTGGAATTCTATTAAGAATTACACATGGGGTTGGGGATTTAGCTCAGTGGTAGAGCGCTTGCCTAGCAAGCACAAGACCTTGTGTTTGGTCCCCAGCTCTGAAAAAAAGAAAAGAAAAAATTACACATAATGGAACAACACACTGGTTTCCTGTGAATACAAAGCTAAGTCTTCACTGTGGGGAGAGTGCATGTTTGAGGGAGTGAATATATTGAACTGTATAGAAAACCAAGAGAAATACCATTTTTCAATTCAAAGGGAAGTTAAAAAGGTACGTTTAGTAATCTTTTCATGTTCTATTTTATTGATGAATATATGCTTTGGTTTAACACATGGCACAGATCTATGCTCATCTGGTGAGTGTTTCCATTATTCCTAGAAACAGAACAATTTGTATTTATGTGGAAACAGGCACCCTTATTATTTTGTACCATTGCTTCAATTATGATCTTCCCACTTATTACAATATAATTTGTGGAAGCCTGATACTTACTTCTTTAACCTCAAACTCTTCCTTTGTACCTATAGAATTAATTTGATCAAATATAGAAATAATACAAAAATTGTGTCAAATAAAACACTTGAGCTCTTGCTTATCCTCTTCCCCCTTTGTCTCCATCTCCCCATTCCCCTCCCTACTTCTCTCCACGTGCTCATGGCCGGGCTCTACTTTATTCCTCTACTATTCTCCCTCTCTCTCTCTCTCTCTCTCTCTCTCTCTCTCTCTCTCTCTCTCTCTCTCTCTCTCCCCTCCATTTCTACGGCAGATGCACAGGTCTTGTATAATGCTTTAAAATACTGAAGGTATCACTAACACGTTAAAAGGCACTGGAGATGTGTAGGATTAAAGCATGGGCCAGAGCTGGAGAAAGTTATACATCAATTCATGCATCAGAAGAAACAGCATCCATGAGAAAAGTCTTTCATTTATGACAAATATCAAAGGAAAGCCTAAAAATATAGCATCCCTATAATGCTGGTTCAAGGCATCAATCAAAACCTGTGTCAATATAATGACCTAGCTCTCACCTCAGAAATGGATGAGAGATGTTTTGTTTTGGAGGCAAAGATTTCTAGACCATTGTCCAAGAACAGAGCCAGATAACCTTGTGGACCATGTTCAACTATGGAAATGGTTTGATGAAGGTTTTACGGCAGAAGTAGAGGAAAGGTCACAGATTGTGGCATGTTTAAGTCCTTTGAAGGTAACACTGGGTAAGTTGGATAAAGCAAAGGTGAAGTCTGTGGTATGGCCCTCAGATTCTACCCAAAAGCGATAGTGGCTTTGTGATTGCTGGAAGCCAGTGATCCTTTTGGATCAATGTATGTTAGAAGGCTTTACCAGTTGGTCTCAAGGGTGTTAGGTCAGATGCAGAGTTAAGCTATGCAAAGAATAGGTATTACAAGGACTGGAGAGAGTCTAGTGTAAATTGCAACTGGGTTATATATCTGCAACATCCCAGTACTTCCACAGTCACCAAAATTTTGATAGTTAACTAGTCTAACGGAAGTTTTGGAAGATGAGATTCTTTTCATGAACTGCCCTCTATAGCTGCAAATAAGAATTCATTCCCTAGCTAAACCTCAGACATATACCTGGACTCCTCACATAGGACTTATGGTGGTTTGATTAATAATGGCTCCCGAAAGTCATATATTTAAATGCTTAGTCTCCAGTGAGTGATGATAATTGAAAGGATTAGGTGGTATGGCCTTGGGGAAGTGTGTCACTTGGGGTGGGTTTTGAGATATCAAAAGTCCAAGCAAGGCCAAGCAGCTTCCTGTCCTTACTACCTTAGGATACAGATGTAGAACTTTCAGCTACTATGTCTGTGTACAATCTGCCTTGCTCCTTGCCATGAAGACTGTGGGCTAAAGCTCTGACACTAACCAAGCCCCAATTAATGCTTTCCTTTTATAACAGTCGCCATGGTCATGGTGTCTCTTCATAGCAATAGAACACTGGCTAAGCACTACATAATCACCCTCCCATATGCATTTCTCAAGGAACACAATGTTTCATGGGAAAATAGAGGGCAGAAAAACCTATCTTGCTTCACCATAATAATGGAGAAAAATCACTCATACTAAGAGTGAAGTTTCCTTCTGTATGAGTAGATCCAAAAGGTAGATTTCATCCCCATTTCTCCCTCTCAGTGACAAGTTCTAATCTGTCATCCCAGCAGCATGTTTCAAATAACCCTAATAGGAATGTCTGCTTCAGGAGAAATTAAGGTCTTGCTTCTGTGTTTGATGGTCAAGGTAGGAACATAGAAGTTACATCCAAACTTGAGGTGTGTTTTCAGTTAGTGACAAGCAAGTTGTGAGAACATGTTCCTACAAGCCACATGAAGGGCTGAGCATTGTTTACCTATGTTATTTAAGGCCTCATTAGAATAGTATATACTGGACTGTTTTCCAATTTGCTTCTACTCTTATGATTGGCAGTTGTTCTAATAGGCTTATGAGAAAAATTGCTGGAGATTAATATCCAACTCAGAAGAACACACAAGTGATGACCAAAGGAAACTAGCATATATACACTCCAGTTGTCTTAGGAATTAAGATATTATCTGCTCGTCTGGAAAAACCAGATTTCATTCTCAGCACCACGTGGCACCTCATAAGCACCTGCAATTCAAGTTCCAGGGAAACCAGTTCGCTCTGCTGTCTTTTGGAGGCACTAGATCCATGTGCATTCATGAAAAACACAGGGAGGTGATAGTCATGCACAAAAAAGTAAAGTAATATAAATCATTTTTAAAAGTTGCAAATATAATTATAAACAGATAAACCTTTGCTACATGTTCACATGTGACAGATAAGATTCCCCTAAGATGTATTGTTAACACTGAGATATGAATGATGAGAACGTATGTGCGGTATAAAAATAGACTACAGGTTTAAATACTGTGACTGAATAGTATATATATATATATATATATATATATATATATATATATACTGGTACTTCCACAGTCACCAAAATTTTGATAGTTAACTAGTCTAACGGAAGTTTTGGTAGAAGATGAGATTCTTTTCATGAGCTGCCCTCTATAGCTGCAAATAAGAATTCATCCCCTAGCTAAACCTCAGATATATACCTGGACTCCTCACATAGGACTTATGGTGGTTTGATTAATAATGGCTCCCGAAAGTCATATATTTAAATGCTTAGTCTCCAGTGAGTGATGATAATTGAAAGGAAGTTCATGAATTGGAACTTCATGACAATCAATGTGAATGAGGTAAAACATTAAGGCCCCTAAAGATACTAACTACCCAACTTTTTTTTTTTCCGATTCATGAAGAAGACTATGTTGGGACAGGATGTACTTTGTAGTTTACAGTCATTAGTTTTGCCAAGTTATGCACAGGAACTGAAGAGATTTAAAATTGATGAGAGGTTAAGAAGCCATTGCAGTTTAGCCGAGAAAAAAAGTGTCTTGATCTAGAATGCTGTTAAATGCTAATTTGCTTGTTGAACAATATTTAGAATAAAAACCTACTGAGACTCTTGAAATAAGTGGTAGTAGCTGTTGACACTTGGAGAATACTGACAATTCTATCCTGTCATTGGTTTGGATGAGAATGGCCCTCCACAGACTCCTATATTTGAATGCTTAGTGACCTAGGAGTGACACTGTTTGAAAGGATTAGAAGGATTAGCGGGTGTGGCCTTCTTGGAGGAAGTAAGTCACTTTGAGGTTTCAAAAGGCCATAACATAACAAGCCCAGAAGTGGCCTCTCTCTCCACCTGCTGCTCAGGCTGTAGATTTCAACTGCTCCGGCATCATGCCTGGTTGTATATTTCCCTGTTTCCTGGATGATGACAGTGGGCTAACCTTACAAATTATTATAAAAGAAAAATTAAATTTTCTTTAAAGTAGAGTTTCATGGTTATGGTTTCTTTTTATAGCAGTAAACAGAGACTAAGACAAGTAGTGTGACATATTGGAAAACAACAATGTAAGGAATGATATCTTAGTATCAAACATATTAATCTTTGAAGACTCATTGAAAGGTTTAATACATATGGAGTTCAAAAACATTCACCTTGGAATGATGAGTCTGGGGATTACAAGCGAATGAATATATAACTCCGTGGAAACGGATTTTACCAGTGATCTTTAACTGTGCCAGCCAAGGATCAGGGCTTTGCATATAACAGTAGAGAGGGCAACACCAAGCACCCCTAACTTCAGTTTCAACAGTGTTCTGTTCATAAACCAGATTTTTGAAGTTGGGCTTTGACTAATAGCTTCCTACTAACCAAAATAATACAGTTTGTATATAAGTCAATATATGTTCTATATGAAGAGATGTTAATTCATTCACTAGAAGACGAATAAAGTGCAATTTTTATTGAAACTGCATACTGTATCATCAAGTACCACTTACTAGTATAAAACATGAAAATCAATTTTTGCTTCATATATTCTAGTGACGAATACATAAAATATACAATTACTACCTGATAGTCCCTGTCCTATTATAATATATTAGCATATATTTCACTCCCTCTCTCTCTCCCTCTCTCTTTCTTTCTGTAATTTGTTCTATTTATTTACATTCCAAATGTTGCTCCTCTCCCTGATTCTCCTTCCAAGAGCTCTTCACCCCATCCTCCCTCCCCTTTGCCCATTTGCTTCTGAGAATGTGCTTCTCCACCTCATCCCCCTGCATTGGGCTTCCCTGGAGCATCAAGTCTCCTACTGATGCCAGACAAGCCAGTCCTCTGCTATATATGTGCAGGGGGCCACAGATCAGCCCATGTATGCTCTTTGGTTGGCGGCTTAGACTCTGGGAGCTCCTAGAGATCCTTGTTAGTTAACTCTGTTGGTCTTCCTGTAGGGTCGCCATCCTCTTTAGCTCCTTCAGTTCTTCCCCTAACTCTTCCATTGGAGTCCTCAACCTCAGTCCAACTGTTCTCTGTAAGTATCTGCGTCTGTCTCAGTCAGATGCTGGTAGAGCATCTCAGAGGACAACCATGGTAGGCTCCTGTCTGCAATCACAACATAGCATCAGTAATAGTGTCAGGGTTTGGTGCCCACCAGTGGGATGGATACCAAGTTCAGCCAATCACTGGATGGCCTTTTTCTTCAATCTCTGCTCCAGTTTGGTCCCTGAATTTCTTTTAGACAGGAACGGTTCTGGGTCAAAATTTTAGAGGGTAGGCTAATGACCCTATCCCTTCACAGGGGTTTGGGGATCAGTCTACCGTCTATCTACTTGAGGTTGTCTCTTCTGGTTCTAACTCTCCATTGTTGGGCAATTTGGTTAAAGTCATCTCTATTGAGTTCTGGGAGCCTAGCATATTCCAGGATTCTGGACTTTTCTAGGTTCCCTCCACCCCCACACCCCAAGGCTTCATATTTCCATTCATTACCTCTCTCCTGTCACCCCCAGATACCTGATCACACCCCACTTTTCCCTTCTCTCTTCCCTCTCCAACCAAGGTCCCTCCCTCCCTCTGCCTCCCATGATTATTTAGTTCTCCATTCTAAGTTGGATGGAAGCATCCTCGCTTATGCCTTCCTTCTTGCTAAACTTCCTATGATTTATGGATTATACCATAGGTATTCTGTACAATTTGGCTAATATCCACTTACCAATGATTACATACCATGTCATCTTGAGCTTGACTTCCCTCATGCAGGATGATATTTCCTAGTTCCATCCGTTTGCCTGCAAAATTCATGATGTCCTCATTTTTAACAGCTGAATAGTATTCC
Source organism: Rattus rattus (assembly GCF_011064425.1). Lineage (NCBI taxonomy): Eukaryota > Metazoa > Chordata > Mammalia > Rodentia > Muridae > Rattus > Rattus rattus. The sequence goes on from NC_046159.1 coordinate 10,083,283, forward strand.
ATTGTGTAAATTAACCACAATTTTCAGTATCCGTTCTTTAGTTGAGGGACATCTGGGTTGTTTCCAGCTTCTGGCTATTACAATTAAGGCTGCTATGGACATAGTGGAGCATGTGTCCTTGTGGTATGGTGTGGCATCTTTTGGGTATTTGCCCAGGAGTGGTGTAGTTGAGTCGTCAGGTAAAACTATTTTCAATTTTATGAGGATCTGCCACATTGATTTCCGGAGTGACTGGATAAGTTTGCAATCCCACCAGCAATGGAGGAGTGCTCCTTCTCCACGTCCTCTCCAGGGTATGCTGGCAAGTGAGCTTTTGATCTTAGCCATTCTTATTTGTATAAGATGGAGTCTCAGGGTTGTTTTGATCTGCATTTCCTGGTGATTAAGGATGTTGAGCATTTCTTCAACTACTACTTGGCCATTTGAGATTCCTTTGTTGAGAATTCTCTGATTAGCTCTGTGCCCCATTTTTAATTGTGTTATTGGTTTTTTTGGAGTCCAACTTCTAGAATTCTTTATGTATTTTGAATATTAATCCTCTATTGGATGTATAAATAGTGAAGATCTTGTCTCATTTTATAGTTTGTTCTACTGACATTGTCCTTTGCCTTGCAGAAGCTTTTCAGTTCCATGTGGGCCCAATATTCAATTGTTAATATTAAAGCCTGAGCCATTAGGGTTCTGTTCAGGAAATTTTCCCTTGTACCAATGCATTTGAGGCTATTCCCCACTTTCTCTTCTATTATATTTAGTGTATCTGGTTTTATGTTGAGGTCCTTGATCCTAGACTTTAGCTTTGTGTAGGGTGATAAATATGGATCTATTTTCATTCTTCTACCTGCAGACCACCAGTTAGGCCAGCATTATTTTTTGAAGATTCTTTCTTTATTTCACTGTATTTTTGGCTTCTTTGCCAAAGATCAAGTGTCCATAGGTGAGTGGGTTTGTTTCTGGGTCTTTGATTCTATTCCACTGATTGATCTGTCTGTCTCTGTACTAATGCCAGGTGGCTTTTTATCACCTTTGCTCCACAATATAGCTTGAAGTCAGAGACAGTGATTCCCCTAGAAGTTCTTTTATTGTTGAGAATTGTTTTCACTATCCTGGGATTTTTGGTTTTCCATATGAAGTTGAGAATTTTTCTTCCTATATTTGTGAAGAATTGTGTTGGAATTTTGATGGGGATTGTATTGAATCTGTAGGTATCTTTTGGTAAGATGGCCATTTTGCTGTGTTAATCCTACCCATCTATGAGCATGGAAGGTCTTTCCATTTTCTGAGGTCTTCTTAAAATGATTTTTGAGAACTTCATGAGTACTGCAGCTATACCACTTCCATTTTCCTACTCTTTCTAAATCATTCTGTGTTTATTTTAAATTCATGATTGCTTCTTTAATTACTTTTATTTTGTTTGCATGTACACATGGGCACACATTTATGTATGCATATACGTAAAGTCTATTGACATTTGGCAAATTTCCTCAGCTGGTCCTTCGACAGTGAACAATCTATGTAGGGACTCTTTCCTGGAGGATACTGTTTTTCCTTCTTACAGCAGCCATTGACTGCTTGTAGATCTTCACCTAGAACTACAGAGTAGCCCTGACCATGGTGATGTGTCAGTTGTTGTTATCCTTATGATGTTCTGGTTCACACAAACATATTGTTGAGTTTTCATTGGTATATTTTTCCCTGGACCATGACATAGTTCTAGTAATCTAAATCAAACATTAAGAAGGGTTCACGGTATTGGTGAATTAAGGATTATTCTCTTTTAGTGTACGTTCCTCATGGAAAACATTTTTAAGTGTTGTTTTTCCCTATTTGCATGCTTATTCATTCAGAATCAAAGGACCTGAGATCTGATATTGAAATATATTTTCTAGCTGTCACCTTGATAAGATTATATTATAAATTGATGAAAGAATCAGTATCTTATCATATTTTACATCTATCTATCTATCTATCTATCTATCTATCTATCTATCTATCTAATTTATTCAGGTTAGGAAGTTTCATATGACCAGTAAAATGATCACAGTAGTAGTTAAAAGGTTACTCAGAATATTTCCCCTGAATTACTGAAAGAAATTGTTAACAGTCTAAAATCCAAGTTGAGATTTTCAAAGGGTCATTTTAGGAGATTGTGTGAAATGAGGGTCAACAGAATTTTTAACTTTGTGCACTTACATGCATAAAATTATGACTTTGATGCCTAACCTGCATATTTCTTTTTGTTGTCAGTTTAGTCAAAGTGTTTTGCGGTAAGTATCATATTTGTTTGAAGTATTTTGCATGTGTATCTATTGCAAGAATACACCAAGGCAGAGCCATTTACTAATCTGTCTGGCAACATCAGGGCAACTTTGTATGTTACAAACTACTAGTGTCATGGGCTTCTCTGTGCATTCAGCCTAATATACACATGAGATTCTTTTTCCAGTGTGTGTCTTAAAGAGTGAAAATGCTTGTTTGTAAACTGTACGTCTCTTAAAAACTAACCATGACCCTGCTGTACAAAACTATCTTATAATTAACTTTAGCACTTACAGTATGTAAGTTGTAATTAGCCCATTAAGCACAGCACTTTCTATCACTGGTCTTGGTCAATTTACACATTCCTCATATTTGTATTTTTCTCATTATTATTTAAGTTTCAATTTAAAACATTTTTATATGTGACCTCGTGTAACTTGATTAATCTCATTTATAAAGTTTCGTGAAATTATTTCACCCATATTTATAATAGGGTTTTTATTTCATGATTTTATTGGTGGGTATTTATTTATTATTGAAACAAATCATTCTGTCAGTTATTCTTATAAATACTTCCTTCCTTCTGTGTCAGACCTTAAATCACTCCAGTTTGCCCATTTCAGAGTGCGGCAATTTTATCAAAATCAAACATTTATCAAACATTTGCTGTGTCTCTTTATCCTTTTGTTCAACGATGACATTTACAATGGTCGAGTTCATTTCATTTTTCTCTCCATTTTTTTTCTGATAAATGGTAAGTTTTGATCTGATTTCAAGAGCAGAACTCTATTGGCTATAAACTTCTGACCCTTTATCCAATCATATCACATTGATGTCATTGACCGGTAGTATTATCTGATGGATGTTCTCATCAAGCTTCTGAAACAGGACAGAGAGGAGCTTGTGGGACCATAAGTAGTGATGTTGGGAGGAAGCAGAACCAGAGAGACCACACCTGCCTCTCCCTACAGATCCCCTTACAGATTTTTGGCCTGTCTGGGGGATCATTTTCCCCAGTACAGTTAAAACTTAAAAGATATTTGACAAACAAGTACAGACAATAAAAATAGACACATGGAACGTCCCCACATCCAGGGCTTGTCAATGGAAGCGGTTGTAATGGTGAAATCAATTTTTAAGGCACTAAAACTTGCTGTTTTGTTTAATTCTTCGTCTTTCCTTACAGTACTCTGAAAAAACCTCTTGCTTGATTATTTGGTTTTTTTTTAACTCCTTTGACTACTCATTCAGTTCTTCCTTGACTAATAGATGTCTACAGACACATTCTGCTCTCTCCACCTTTAAAAGTTACATTACTTCTTAATTTTACCTGCTATGTTTTTGTTATTAAACTGTGTACCAAACTTAGAGGTCTAACCTTGACTATTTGCTCACCACCAAATGTGGCCCTGTCTACAAACAAGTAACCTGTGGATATACTACCTTAAACACCAAAGAGTAGAACACCTTTGAAAACAAAAAACACAATTTTTGTATATGTTCAAGACAGAGAACCTCTTTGGGGGAGTTTGTCTTACATTTGCAATCATGCAAAAACTTAAAACACACAAACTTTAAAAGCAAAACATTTTCCTGGCAGTGGTTAGGGAGAGGAAGACCAAAATAAGATTCTATGAATATGTGGAAAGCCGGGGAAATGCGCTGCAAACCTGAAACACACAATCCAACAATTAACAAAAACATAAGCAAGGACAGGTTTAGCTTCCCTTACAGTTTGGAAAATTCTGCCCTGTAGAGTGGGAAAGCCAAGCAGCTGGAGCTGGCTCAGGCACTGGCTACAGGGTCTTTCAATGGATAGTTTCTTCTCAATTGCAGAAACACTGAAATCCGTGTCAAGGCCAACGCTAGGAATAGTATGCCCACCAGCTAGCCACTCTCAAAAAGTCCCACAACCTCTCTGTGATGGTTTGTACATTGTCTGGGGAGTGACACTGTTAGTAGGTGTGGCCCTGTGGGCTCTAAGACCCTCATTCTAGTTGCCTGGAAGTCAGTGTTGTTGTAAAAATATAAAAAATAAAAATGTTGTCTTTTATCCCACTCTAGGTCTACACCACAGTGCCCCAAGATATCTGCTGGATATCTTAATTCTCAGTCAGCAAAGCCTCTCAGCCACTTTTGCTCCATCCCCTATCACACGGCCGAAGGCCTCTCTCTGAGCCTGGCAGCAATCTCTCTACCTATCTAGTTCCCAAGGCAGGTTTCCATGCCAGAAACACACATCCCAACTCCTTGGTGGCCCAGACCAGCGGCCCACACTACCTTACACTTAAATCTACACATGAAAGAATACACAACAAAACAACTTTTGATCCAATTGATAAGATAATAGCCCACCTAAATATATAAAACCCTGTGCAGATCCATCCATTAAAAACATTTATAACAACCTGTAAAGGTATAGTGTGGAATCTTAGCGTCACCTGCCATATTGTCTCCCCAGCTTCTCTCCCTCTCCTCCCCGTCCGTTCCCATCTCCTCCTCTTCCTTCAAACTTTTTTCCCACCCAACCTTCCTTTTCATCCAATGACAGGCCTGATTCTATCTTATACCTGCCTCACCTGTGACATCATCCCACAAGTCAGTCTTGCACTAGTAGCCTTCAGGTGAAGATGTAGAACTCTCAGCTCTGACTGCACCATGTCTGCCTGGATGCTGCCATGATCCCACCTTGATGATAATGGACTGAACCTCTGAACCTGTAAGCCAGCCCCGATTAAATGTTGTTCTTTATAAGAGCTGCCTTGGTCATGGTGTCTGTTCACATCAGTAAAACCCTGACTAAGACACTCTAAACAGCTTATCACTTGGAGACAACATACTCATGCACATTAATCTGTGGGTGTATTTCATATTCAAACCCTTAACGCGAAATCTAAATGAAATAATGCGGTGAACAGAGGTAAGAGATATGGACAATAGAGTGTCACAGAGTGCACAATAAAATGGTCTTTGAGTATTTCATTTACAATACAATCCAGCTTTTTTTTTTATTTCAACTGTCCATAGCAGGAAAATACTTTTTTTTCAATGTTGTGATTTACCACCTGAATTTGTGCTGTGAACATAGTTGAGTTTTAATAAAGTTATACATGTGCTTTAAAACCTTTCTTTTTTTATTGTCATTTATAGTTATTTTAACATGTGATTTTAAGACATTACACACAAACACACACACACATATACACACACATATATACACACATATACATACACACACATACACAAACACACACATAACACACACATACACGCACACATACACGCACACATACATACATACATGCACACATACACACACATATCCACATACATACACATGCAAACATACACACACATACACACACACACACACACACACACACACACACACACACACACATCCCTGGAAACTGCCTTTTCCTGGAGATTTCTGTAAAACCCTCTAAAACAGAACTGCTGATGTTTGTCATGTAGGAAATAAGGCTTGAGAAATATGGACGTTTATATACAAGTAGATACGGTATTGTGAGATGTTTCTGGCTATTACTGCCTGGGTATCTGAAAGCTTCATTTCATTCTTCCTGAATTTCAACCTCATCATTAAAGACAATGTCTTGGCTGACAAAGGGAAACTTCATGCCATTTTCTTTTAAGAATGCAGAATCTACATCAAGTTCAGCACGCTGTTATATTTCAAAGCATCTGATTCTAGGTGATTGAAATGTGAAAATACAGTCTTCAGCCACTCCACTTTTATTATAACTAGGAGCAGATGTTCAGCAATATAAATTAATTAACTCCACTTTTTATTACTCTGATTAGAGTATTTAAAACCTTTTAATAGATAATTAAATCTTTATATTCTTTAATTTTAGTTGATTGTAAAATCAGTGATTTTTATTCTTCTGGATACTATATGTTAAAAAATTTTTTTCTAAGATTTTTGATTTAGTTAAAGAAAAATATCAAGCACCATGTTCAGTGTAAGAGAACATATTTATTATTGCTCAGAAGACATTTCTGATTATTAACATCTGCAAACCCTTATTTCATCAGAAAGAGACACAGCCTTTCAAAAGTCAAGTTTTTCAAAGTTTTCGTTTCAATCCAAGAGTGAAATGACCGGGGAACACGGTTGGTAAAATCAGCAACAGACTGCGCTCCGGTGCCCGATCGTCTGTGATGGTGCATGGGTCCTTTCACCTTAGGCAGCTTCCCTTGAACTCACTAACTCAGCGTTCACGTGGCAGTACACTGCTCTTTTATAAAATAAAATAATGCATGTTATGAATAGACAGAAGGAGAGCTCTGGTTAGGGAGCAGACACCCCCATAGGAAGACCAGCAGTTTCAATTTATCCAGACTGCAGGGAGCTCCCAGAGGCTGAGCTACCAACCAGGAGTGTCCATGGGTGGTCCAAGGCATCTGGTACAAATATACCAGAGCTCTGCCTTGTCAAGCCTTAGTGGGAGAAGATGTGAGACCCTTGAGGCCCCAGGGAAGGCAGAGGCCTAGTAGTGGGGGAGCACCCTCTTGGAGGCAAGGGGGTAGAGGAATGGGATGAGGAATGGTGTGAGGGGGGACCAGGAGTGGGAGCAATGACTGGAATGTAAATAAAATAAAATAAAATAAAAATATTAAAAGCATGCAGAAAAGAAAATATTTCCTAGTCAACATTGAATCTGCACATGGCTTCCTCTTATACTTCCAATATCTAACACATGTGGGAAATAAATGAGCATTATCTGCTCCTAGAAAATTATTCCTTTTTACTGCCTACAGCAGTAGGCAATGCCATGAACTTTGATGGGTTTCAAAATAGGCAGCCAAATTTGTTTGTGTCAACAGCACAGCTTTTCAAAAAAAAAATCGAATGAATTCATAGGTAGTGCAAATATCAACGTAAGTTTGACTCTCCTCCCTCCTGTTCGCATAGTATATCTCTTTGGATTTCCTAATTGAGGCTGTAAAAATAGAGTAATCTAAGATTGATTATAACAACACCCTTTCCTGTTAGAAAAGAGCTTCTTTCCCTTCACATGGACGCTTTGGCTCCGTGGATTTATTCTTTCTCTACAATCATGGCTATCACGGAACTTTGCCTTGGAAAAACTAAAGATCATGTGTGCCTCTCAGTGTGTGTATGTGTGTGTGTGTGTGTGTGTGTGTGTGTGTGTGTGTGTGAGTGTGTATGTGTGTGTGTGTGTGTGTGAGTGTGTATGTGTGTGTCCCTGTGTGCATGTGAGCCAGCCAGTGGTCTACTTCAGGTATGTCCTTCAGAAACTGTCCACATTTATTTTTAGTTTGTATAACCCTAACCCTAAACCCTAACCCTAACCCTAACCCTAACCCTAACCCTAACCCTAACCCTAACCCTAACCCTAACCCTCACCCTAACCCTAACCCTAACCCTAACCCTAACCCTAACCCTAACCCTAACCCTAACCCTAACCCTAACCCTAACCCTAACCCTAACCCTAACCCTAACCCTAACCCTAACCCTAACCCTAACCCTAACCCTAACCCTAACCCTGTCTCTCTAGAGCTGGCTTTACAGATGTGCATTTCCATGATCAATTGCATTTTTAATGTGTGTTCTGAGGAATGAATGTAGGTCCTCATGCATGGAAAACACTCTCCTGACCAAGTTCCCTAGGCATGTCATCCTTTTAAACCGTTAGCAAATCTGACGGCTCAGACTAAGTATTTGATTGGGATCTACACACAGTTTGATACTCAGATTCGTACTACTGTAATGACATTTTTGAATGACATTTTTAAAATACTCAAATTATTATGTCTAATAAATTATTTCTTAAATTTTATCCGGCATTTGCGTGCGTGTGAGTGTTTTGTGCTTGTCCACACACCGTGTGTGTGCACGTCCATGAAGTCTGAAGATGACATCAGTGTGCAGGTGACTGGAGTCGCCGAGGGCTGCGGGCTGCCATTAGTGTGCTGGCCATTGAACCTCGGCTCTCACCAAGAGAGGCAAGTGTCCTAATTGCAGAGCCATTTTTATAGTCCCTATTAAATGTATTCTTTTAAATATTATTTAAATGGTATCCAAAATTACTTTAATTTTATGTGTTAGGAACCCAGCAGAATGATTTAAGAATGTGCCAAATTGAAATATACGGAATGGAAGTTTGGTCACAAGATGGCCTTGCTCTGTAGTGAACTGTAAATTATCGAAAACTATAACTTCATAAAAATGAATCAGCGGTGCTCACCTAACCTGCTGTCCTTGTAGTTAAGCCCTTTCCACAGCCAATCATGAGCGCTGCACATCCAGCCAATGAGCAGCCAGAAGCCGAAAATGTGACCTTGTGAGGTCGCGTTGTTTCTGTGAGCCACTTCCTATTCATGGGCTGTAATTGTGTGTACGCTGGAGAGGGACATTTGGAGCGAATTATTCGAAAGGCTCTCCATTCAGGAGAATTTGTCCTTGATCAAAAATAAAAAGGTTAAATTGAGCTAATTTCATATTTTATTTTGTCCAGCTTAATGAAGATCGTAACTTCCTTTTAGAGCTGACACTGCTTCCTGTCCATTGACTGACCTAGGGATGAAGATCAGGGTACTATCTGTGTGTTTATACGAAAATTAATCAGGGACAAGAGAGGGGGGAAGGAGAGAGGAGGGGGGGGGAGGAGGAGGAGGGGGAGGGAGGGAGAGAGAGAGAGAGAGAGAGAATAACTAATCCCCTTTTAAATTGGATTTGAAGTCCACTCCACAAGGCAGAACTCAGGCTAGGTAACTGGGCCCATATCAAGTCACCGGCTAGGTCTCAGGCCCTAGGAGAGAAGTTACTACTATTATCTTGCTAAAAGGATATAGTAATAATCTGCCCTCCATCTTCGTAGTTTTATTCCCAAAGGTTAGTGCATCTGCCAGCCTTCATCAGAGATGCTTCTGCTCGTAGAAGACCGTAGTTAATACGGAGACATACCATTGGTCTAAATGCGGAGAGTAAGGAACTGTGAAGTGCTCAGCTCTGGAGGGGACAGCAGGATTTCACCACAGAGCTTAGAGATCACCGTGGAAGAGGGAACAGAGGAATTATCAGTCCAAGGCAATGAACTTCTACAGAAAAAAAAAATAGAATTTGTTTGGTGGAAACAACAGAATGTTACAGGCTTGCACTGCCTGCTGAAGTGAATACTCAGACAGGACCACGCCAGCCAGAATTCCAAATCGGGAAGTCCTACCGATAGCTGAGGAGATACCGGCAACTGGTGGTTGTGGAGGACAGACTCAGAGTTCTTCAGGGACGCGGTACACGAGGGGCTCTCCATGTTCCAATAAGTGGTCCCCCAACCACGCACGTACAAGCAGAACTAAGAAGACTTACTGGGTTTTGAAGGAACAAAAAGCACCTCAAATTGGACAGAAAACGTCTCAAGAAGGAAAGGGAGGAGCCAAAGGGGAAGGAAATGAGCGCCGGATTTGAGCGAAATACATCATGCATGCAGAAAATGCTCGAGGTATAAAAAGCCTATTAATATTTAGTGAAGACATTTATTTAAATTTGCTAAGAGAGACATACAGAAGGTTAGACATCAGAGGGAGGAGGTCTTGTGATTTCTTCATTAGTGCCCGAATCTGTTCAACAGTGTTTGATGAATCAAAACGAACTGAAGTTTATCAGATAGGAAGTGAGAATGTTGTATAATTTGCTTTCCTTTATTCTAGGACAAAATACCGGACAAAGGCATCTTTGAAAGGGAGGAATGTATTGGCCCGCACTTAGAGTTCATCACAGTGGCCCCCTAAGCCATGGCATAGTGGCATTCCCTCTCTGGATGGTCTTTTATCTCTCAGTTTAAACTCGAGCAAAGCTTCCTACACACACACACCTGTAAGTATTTTCACTCCAGCGAAGTCTGTGGTGACGATTGCCTATCACACCCGTGAAGACAACTGCAACAAAAGCCAGAGAAGTGAGTGTATTCATCTAAGTCATAATACAGCTTGTTGTATAAAACTGTATAAAAATACCAATCGTTTGGATTTATATCCACTATTAACCACCACTAAATTGGACCTAATTCATTAAAAATCTAATCTGCTAAAAATCAGCAGAAATCAAATAGTAAACCGTTATTTGTGAACAATGTTAAAAAGTAAAGCAATATCAGGAATATCTGGCTTGAAAATGAAATTTGAATTTATTTGTGAGATTTCATAAGTTTGAATAATTCTCATAAATTATGATACAAATGCAAAATTGTCAGGAATTCTTTGGATCTTCATTAATCAAATTTTAGATGCAATCAATGAGAAACTGTTATTAAGCAGACCTATTATTTCTCAAAAAAAACTAAACATAAAGCCTCCTTTAATCAAGGTATATAATAAATTTATACTATATATAATATATATAATTTCCTTTTTTCTATTAAAAATTAATGGTTTTATCAAAATATTGTTGGTTTTGACTAGGATTAAAAAATAATTGTATTTGTTTTCAATAATTAAAACCAATTATTTAGGGGGCTGGAGAGAGATTAGAAGAACTGTCTGCTCTTCTAGGGGACCCGGGTTCCATTCCTAGAGTTACACATGGTAACTCAGAATCATCTGGAACTCCAGTGCTAGGGGAACTACTGCCCTGTTCTTGTCTCTGTGTGTCCAGGTACATACGTGTAAGCAAAATACCCAGGAACATAAAAGAAATAAAAAAAGTAACTTACTTTTATTTCAAATGCAATCTTCATTGAATTAAAATAAATAGTATGCTTAATTGCCAAAAAAATTGTGATTATTTTTCCATCTTTTTCTTTTTCCATTCATTTCTCTTTTTTGGTATGAGAGTGTTATCCCACAATGCATGCAGATAGTCAATGACATCTTTTGTCGGTCAGTTATCTCTTGCTACAACGTAGGCCTGGAGTTCAATCAAACTCATGTTGCTGGGATTTGCAGCAAGGGCACTTTGCTGACACTCATGTTTGGAATTTTTTGATGCTAAGTGATATCACATCCAGCTAATGCAACGTATCTCACGAGGTGGTGTGGGTGAATGGTGACTTCATCTACTTGACTCCAGTGTCTTAGGTTACTAACTCATGTGGCCATACCCTTGCGATATGCTTGTATTTGTGCACTGAGGTAGGTAGCTGCTTGGAAACATGAATTGTTTTTATTCTGTAAGTTTAGAGCTTGCAAATGCAGGTAGCAAAGCAGGTGTGCTCGTGACTAGTCAGACCAAGGAGCAATGCTGTGCTCAATTTACCAAACTTTTCATGTTCATAAAGGAATTTTACAGTGTATGGTCCAGAAAAAGCTCTTAGCAACAGAGAGTCTCATCTGAAACAATCGATGGAAATATATATTTATTTCTTATTTTTATTTTTAAATTATGCCTGTGTCGACACTTATGTGTATTGTGTTCGTGTGTGGGGGTGAGTTTGTGTGTGTGTGCATGTGTGTGTGCATGTGTGTCTGTGTGTGTCTGTGTGTGCACGCGCATGAGGAAGGTAAAAGTTGTTGAGTATGCTCCATTGCTCTCTATCTCAGGGACTTTCAGCTCCATGCCACCATTTCGACATTTTAATGTGGGGACTGAGGATCTGAACGTGGATTTGCATAATTGTGCTTCGAGCGTTTATAGACTGAGCCATCTCTCCAGCACCCAGATTAAAAGAAAGATGCCCTCAGTTGCTGTTAGTTTTCTAAGGTCAAGTTATGAGTACTTAGTGTCTGTTACTCGGTATTAATGAATAAAAACAAAACAAAACAAAACCAAATAAAAACAAAACCAATCAATGAACTTCTGTCTGTAGGTCAGAGAGAAGAAGAAACATCTTGTTAATACATTGGAAGAAATAGTTGAGGACGTTTATCTGCAAGGTCCAAACAGTAGTCAGTCGCTTTAAAATTCAGGCCCACCATTAAGTACCATTACTTGAAAAGACAGAGCTTTCGACAAATAAGACACTGATGTTGCTGCTGAAATAAAATTTACTTTCATTAGTATCTAAGAACTCACACACAGGACGTTAATGAGCGGCCTAAGAACGGCAGGTCAGACGCGAACTCTTTGTTCCTCAGTGAATGTGTGTCCTTCTGCTAGGTCTCCCTCCTCCCCCACCCCCACAAGGCGCAAGCTATTTAATTCTGATTTTTAAAGAGCAAAATAATTTACTATATTGAAACAGCTCGTTCATCACCTAAACCATCTGATTCTGTCACCTCAAGTGCTTGTTAAATCACTTCCAGCTGCTACAATCAAGGGCCAGGTACTTCTAAGGTCTGACACTTTCTCAGCCCCATTACACCTGTAAGTATGATTCTTCAATCCAATTCTAGCCTTCGTAATAATCAAGTGCCCACTCCACTTAACTTCAAGGCAACTGGGAACTTAGAATTCTCCATATGTGTCTGTATCTGATTTTTCAATCAGACCTCTTCATCCCAAACCCGAAGGGTTCTGAATAGCTGTGAAGGAGGAGGACGAGGAGGAGAGCAACGCTTTCATGTAAAACAGCATGGAGGACAGCCACACCGAGATAAAACTTTGTCTAGGAAACAGAGCTGGGAAGTGAAGACTTCTCCCCCAAATGAGGGCGTTAGTAAGCCAGCAGCAGAACAGCGAGAAGGAACCCCGTCTGTGAGTGTACACGCCTGCATCTGCTGTTTAAACGACCGCACCAAGGTGGAAGTGAGAGCTTCCGAATGTGCACTGAATAAGGTTTAACCATAGGTTTTATCTGGAAGCCATATCTTACTAGTTCAACAAATGTTTATCGAACAAAATGCGTGAGCACTGATGGTGGATAGTGAGTGAGGTAAAACCAATCTTACGTAATTTCAAGACTATCATAGAAATAAATACACATCGTGGTTTACTACAAAAGAGAGCTCAGAGACCTTCAAAAGCCAACTTCAGGTGGTTCGTATCTTTGAGGAGCGGTTATAGAAAAATGTTTATATGTTAAATGCTTTAGTAACTCCAGGTATTAGTGGGAGTTACCTATGAGTTGGGCTTTACAATGTAACTGCAATGGAAGTACCCACCAGAGGGTAATTCTTCGTCATATAGGTCTACATAATGCACCATCTATTTCAATGTTATCTGGTTATAGTTTACTTAGGTGAGAGAAACGGTCAGCGCATTGCTTGGGGTTTTCCCAGAATTCCTACTGATACTTCTAGATATTTCTATGATGCTGTTCTTAGGTTATTCTTTTCTTCTTCTTGCTTGGTGGGCTCTTTTGATGCTTTGAGAACTGTAAAAGAAAGGAAAGTAATTTCCCAAGTGCTGTTTTGTTTAGTTTTTGTTCTGGATAATAGAAAAAGAATGATTTTTTTCTATATAACTCTCAGAAGCAAACAGCCCAAACCCTAGCCACTGGTGCTTGGGCTTCTAGGCTGCAGAAATTCAAAACAATCCCTGTGCACCGTAAAATATCCAGTATCAGGTGTTTTGTTACAATATCTTCCAACAGCTGGTGTACACATACTCATGGGAACAGAAGTGCAACATCTGACACAGAGTTTATAAAGATGATATGGAAGGAAGTATGGGGAAGTGAACTTTCAGCAATTTATTTTTTTTTTAAAGAAACGAAAAGAAAAAGCAGTCAAAAGGTAAAAGTGCACTCATAGGTGGAGACGCTCTTGAGTCAGGAAGAGGAATGACGTAGACATCTGTGAGAGTGAAGTTAGGAATAAACAGGAAAAGCACAACCAACAAAAGATGTAATCGTTTGTTGTTTGAACTCTAGGTTACATTTCAACACTAACTGGGAAACGGCTCAATTTAGTGAGCAGTAGCGATGTGATGGAATTGTTGGTTGTAGAAACAAACAGGTTGGATGTGGCCATGTAAGTTTAGAGCTTGCAAATGCAGGTAGCAAAGCAGGTGCGCTCGTGACTAGTCAGACCAAGGAGCGATGCTGTGCTCAGTTTACCAAACTTTTCATGTAACACAAAGGAATTTTACAGTGTATGGTCCAGAAAAGGCTCTTAGCAACAGTGAGTCTCATCTGAAACAATCGATGGAAATATATATTTATTTCTTATTTTTATTTTTGCTTTGTCTCCATCTTGTTATGCTATAAAGGAAGTTTCTGGGATCTTTGGGAAGCGGTGCACCATGAGAAAAATAAGCCTCTGGTTTTGTGGTTTTGTTTGTTTCGTTTCGTGCGTTTGTTTGTTGTGAGTGATGTCTGCTTTCACATTCCTTCATTTCTCTCCGGTCTCTCATGGTAGAGCCCCCTCCACCATAGGTCCCCACCACCATTGTATGAGGCACAACAACAGTAGGATGATCTCGGAACCCGCGGAGCACAGCAAATGCGCCCTGGTTTACGTTGTAGTCTTGATTTCTATTTTGTCAGAGCTGCACAAAGCCAACTAACCCATGAGACACTAAGCAAGTAAGCTGGACTTCTAACATAGGGAACTAATGTCTGCCCACAGAAAATTAAAAATAAAAGAATAAAATATGTATCGTTCTTTTATTAACCATGTCTGTGTTACGGTGTTAGGAGATCTTTACACTTCATATCGCTATTTTGCCTGATTTTTTTATTGGTCAATCATTAAGTATCTAAAGCATGCTGCTGAAGAGAATATCACTTCCCGCTTTCCCTGTGCGTTACATCGCTCAGTTCAGGAAGACGCAGTACGTACGTGACCACACCTGCGTACACTGCCACCTCCATGCAGGTGGGGAAAGCCACTTCAGAGCTCCTTGCTACAGAGGTTACTAAAACGTCGTGCAGTGGCAGCAGAAAACTTTATAACTGCACATTCTCAGGAAAGGAAATGCTCCTGGACAAAATATTTGTTCCGGGAACTTGGTAAATATTCAGAAATTTGCAGACACAATTTATTTGCGTGTGGGAGGAGGTGTGACTGAAGTCTCAGCTGCCAACTATAACAGTGAGATTATTCTATTTTTGCATGATTGCTTCTACATATTAATAAGATAGATTTCAGAATAACATAGCATTAATTAGGGCAAGCTATTGAAGACAAAATCAAAACATTGTTTTTGTTTACTTGGTAACTATATAACTATATATATATGTATATATATCTTATTAAAATGGTAATAATGTCCCTAATGTACTCTTTTTAATCACTTCTACAAGATAAACTTTAAAGTGTTTTAAAGCAATGAGCTTCTTTTGTTAACTACTTAGCTTAAGCCAGACAGTGGCGGCCCATGCCTTTAATCCCAGCACTCAGGTAGCAGAGGTAGGTGGATTTCTGTGAGTTCGAGGCCAGCCTGGTCTACAAAGCCAATGTGGTTACACAGAGAAACCCTGTCTTGAAAAACAAAGAAAAACCAAAACAGTTAATTTACCTTGAAGATGGGCCTCAAAGTGTAGCCCAGGCTTTCCTCAAGCTCACACTATACCCAGGCTGGCTACGACCTTGCAGCAGTCTTCCTGCTTAACCTCTGGTTATTAGGGTTACAGGTATAAAGCATCTTTCCCAGGAGAACCATGACCATATCCTCATATTCTACATCACACTGACTAACAGAGACTATGAGTTAGCCAGTGACTAAACCCTCCGCCTTTTGTCGCCCCTTCTTGTGAGCCACTTTAAAGAGTAGCAGTGCTACTGCGTTCTTCTCATTTCCTTCTTTGGACGCAGAGACTAAGCACTTGTATTCTCAAAGGGCACATCTGCTGTAAGTTGTAGAAAGTGACGGGCATGCTCAGTGAACGGTGAAGAAAAAACAACACCTAAGAGTTTAAGTTTACACATCAGACTAGTCTTTGGCTCCCAGCTGGTCTAGAAGGGCGACAAGAATAGCAAGTCCAGGAAAAGGAGGTGAACCTGACTCCCACACTTATCACACAGTTAGATACAAATGTCCAGCTAACAACAACGGCATTACGAGTGATGCAGAGAGAATATGCTTGGCACTTTAAAGAGTCAATCGTCAAACACTGTCCCTAAGCAGAGCTGATTAAGTGTCTTTCAATCTTTCAGTGAATACTTTAAGAACAATGTATTAGAAATGTTGACAGGAGGGGGAGCGACTTCAGGAGTCTGTAGAGGGAGTTAATAAACAAAAAGGAAATGTCAGTAATGAGAAAAAAAAACCTTTATAGAAGGGTCAAAACCATAAACTACTAAAAATCGAAAGTGCATATTTTATTATAATTCAAGAACTTACAAATGGTTCTATGGAAATTAGAGGAAAACGGTAAAAGCGTTCTCATAATGTAGAAGTGTATAGCATTTTTAAACCATGATAGTCAGGAGTCATGAAAACTCTTAACGCTTCTCAAAGAAAGTAACAATCGTAGAGGTAAATGGTTTCTAAAGTTGTATTTCAGTGTTTGATTGAGTGAGCTAAGTTCAGACATTTTTCCCTTCAGATATGTCTTTTGGGCACACAGTCTTGCGAGTAACTTTTATTTTAAAACTGTTTCCCTCCTGTTATTGTGTTGCAAACCTGTATAACAAAACGAGCATGCATGACATCGAGTTTTCCTCACAAACTTGGATCATTTCTCGAGGCGACCAAAAGATGGCGCTGCCGTGCAGCTCAGTACACCTTCCTCGGTAATCAATCGTTTCCCACAGTTTAACTCCAGGGCTAAGATGGTGGAAATGCACAGCCCCAGAGAGAGTGCAGGAGCTGCGGATGGGATGAAGGGCTCCAAATCCGTAACGCTTCAACTCCGAGCGGTGCCCGGTGGAAATCAGACCTACAGAGCTGACAGTTGGCCGAGTGGCGAGGAGATTCGCACTCTCTTTCCCGTGTTGTGTGTAGATATTTCTGAGAGTTCACGTTAAACATTCATAATGAGTTTACAGGCTAAGGAAGACAAGGCAAGAAAAAAGTCATCTTTGAGGAAATAGGTTCTTTTATGAAATGATTGGACAAAGAAGTACTTGATAATTATATCTTGATAATGTAGTAATTTCGTCTTCTCAGAATAAAGACAAAACCAGCAGGATCTCGAATGTATCAAACTATCTTTGTCACTAAATGAAGTGTTTTTGGCTAGTGTTATAATATTATGCAAACTACACTTTTCCACTTCGATTTTATTAACTATCGATTAAAATCGTTTATACACTTCGTCACCTGCGATATAAGTGCATGGCACAGTTAAAAAGGAAATGGTCTTACTTTTGTGTTGTTTTCGTTGGGCAGTATGCATGTATTTGCACAACTGTGCAGTGTGCTTGTGCGTGTGTGTACTTGTGCCTGCAGAAACAACACGTCACAGTCATCCTCGATTGTCCTCTGTTTTGTTGAGGTTGTCTCTCATAGAACCTGAAGATAATCAGGTTCAACAACCAACCGGGGAGGTCTACCTCCCGAGGCTGAGGTCACAGGTATGCCCCAGCCTGATTTTACACTTGTCCTGTGGATCAGGATTCAAGTCCTCATGCCTGCACAGCAAACGCTTTGTCCATCCTGCCATTCTCCTGGCCTTTTAATGAAACAGGTTTCTGAAGCATGAAATAAAACAATATCAGCACAATATTTCTCATCCGATCTTCCACAGTTCATGTCTGAATGACAACGTGGCTATTCTATCTTGATGTTTATGGTGAGAGAGCTCTTGACTCTGTTTTAGAAGAGTTTTGCCTTTCCCCATCTGCACACATGTGTCCATTTCCATCTTTCCAATTGGGCTGAATCACAGCTTCTGCTAAAATTAGCAACCGCCATTTATATTCTTGTTATATGACTATTATTCACCATTGAATCATCAAATGCATTACGACTGTATTAAACTATTTAATTTATGTACATATGCTGTAGGAAACGATTCTCCATCGTGTTCTCCCTAGCACAAGTGTTCATCAATATGACGACCGCTTCATCTTGGAACTGTTTGAAGTACGTATTTTCTCTCAACGCTTAAAACATTTGAAATGCTAATTTCTTTGATTAGTGGATATTTTAGGAGATACTTTTCACGGACCTGCTGCTACAAGCTGTTATCTAGGACTTACAAACACATACCTGTCTTCCTGAAAGGGTCTTCTTCTGCTAGTCTCCATTAAGTGGTGCTCAGGGGGCTTCTTCAGGAGGTTACTCGGTTACCCAGTTTCCCATGAAGAGTCCACATATGATATTCTCTCAAGACTTTATGTACGAAATTGCCATTGTATTATCCTCAGTCAATAGATTTTTCTCTTCGGAATTTTGAGATATTTTCTATCTTGTTTGTGAACCTTTTTTTTAAATGGGGAAAAGACAATACTCTTCTAATTTTTAGTGACATTTATTTTTTAATGAATGTGAGTGCCTGGCTGCATCTCTGTGTGTGTACCAACTTCATACATTTGCCACGGTGTCCGGAAGAAGGCACTAGATGGCCTGGAATTTGAGTTACAAATGGTTACGAGAAGCCGTGTGGGTGCTGGAAACAGAACTTGGATCTTCTAAGAGAGCAGTAGATCTTATTAAAGATTGTTCTGTTCCCATAGCCCTCACACCTCTTCTAATTTTAAAATGCACATAAATTAACATTTTATTTTCATGATTTTTGAATTGTTATTTTTGATTTCTGCTTTGAAATAGAATAGTCGGAATTTACGTCTTTCTTTACCAATACGTTTCTGTCTCTGTGAGTTTATCACAGTATCATAGGTCACACTAGTGCATGGTTATATCCTATGCTGAAATATTTAATTCTCATGGCACAGTATAAATTCAAGTATAAACTCCAGATTCGCCTGGAGTTTGTGAGTTCAGATTTTCTTTGAAGTCAGATTCATTTCTGTTCACCACTTGAATTTGTCTTTGTAGCAAGGCAGCAGCTGCTCTCCGTAGCATGGGGGGCAGGATCATAGGTCACACTAGTGCATGGATATATCCTATGCTGAAATATTTAAGTCTCATGGCATATTTTTGCTACCGATGACTCACCAATAGTGTAACAAAGCAAGCACCTGAGTAAATCCTCGCCATCATGAAAGGAAGAAACTTGTGCACCCCAAAAGACTACCCTCACCTGTCAGAAATTCTCCTCACTGGCCCCATTGGTGTTCTTTGGGATATCATCAATCTACCTCTAAGGCTAAGATTATGTTACATTTTGTACAAATTCATATGAATGGCATCATATAGTGTGTACTCATTTGACAGACTGGCCCCATTTTTCTTCATGCGTGCCATATAACTTAATAAAGTTCTATTTTCCCAATCCAACTACTTATTAAAATGGCTGAAAGTCAGATTTTATGTTTACTTAGGTTTTCGCCCCAGTCCTCTAATAGACTTGAATCAGTCTTCTCTCTCATGTTCCGTAGCGCTATGAGACCAGTAGTTCGGATGGACCACTCATTTTCACATTGTCTTGAATACCACTGAATGACAGGCAAGAATGAAACAGATTCCAGGACTTAGCAGGTTTACTGGGCTTCTTTAAAGTGGTGAGAGAAAGTTCTCGTCACAACCAGCTTTGGGTTTTATCTCCTATAGACTTCGATGTTCTGTCCAGTATAGGCAGAGCATGAGACAAACACCCAGTCTCCATGCTCAAATGAGCAACACCGAACAAAGGACCATGAAGGATGCCAAACAAAACTGGGATAAACACAAAAAAAGTAAAAGGCTCTTAATTATAAGTGGACTAAGGGGGCATCTACTATTTTGTATCAACTCCGTAACAATTATCTGAAGAAAACTTGAAATCAACTCCACCTTCCTGGGAACTCATGGACTGAAATTTTATGAGCCTAACACTCTTTAGGTCAATAAAAATTACATCTGAAGAATGCTGCGTTTCATTATCTAACAGGCTCCAGAGATCTTGATTAGTTTTGTTCTCCTTCCCAATTGTCAATATCGGTGAATTTGAATGTTTAACCAACAAATACTAATTGTGTGTATTGATGAGGGAAATGTAACCTTGTGAGGGACCTATTCATTGGCAAGTGATGAGATTGGCCTAATTAGGAAGAGCCATGACCCATGTACTTGTTGTCTCTGTCTTTGGAAGGTGTCCCTGTCCTTTTGCTGTCTTACATACAGAGCATTATCAGGTAGATACTCCACGCTGAAAACTTTTACTCATTAATTTCTTCCTTTTCTCTGCTCAGTCTCCTTGCCACATCTCTCCAATCTCTTGTAACAGCCACTTTATTCACTAGGAGCTTATTTTTAGATTCTACACTGTAGTAGGCTTACGCTGTTTGTCTATATGTGTCCGTTGTAGTTCAATTAAAGTAATGTCATTCATCCATGACAACCAACATCTTAAACAATAGATGGGCTTTCAGTATTTTTGGTGGAAAAATACCATTTTATTATGTGTATGAACAGATGAACATATACGTCATCTATTTAAAAAGCACATGTGTTTGGTGGGCTCTGATCTACTCTACATCATGAGAATACTGATGTTTTTAAAATAACAACAAAAAGAACCACATTTCGTGTTGGGTCAGCAACTCGCTGTCGTTGAATGGGTGGAGCAGATAACGTCTGTCAGTTTCGTCACTACATGTGGTTTTCCTTTCTTTTTGTAAACTGAGACATAATGTATTTGGCACCCCTGAGCATGATATTCTAAGATCACAAGGTTCCTCCTACCTTATCAATGAGAAGGACCTCCCTATATGCTGTTGCTTGGTTTATGTTCCCCCCAGTTAAAGTGTGTCACATTATATTGACACTTGGGGACTTGTTACTTCAAGCTTATAAAGTAATATGTTTTCCATGTAAAGTTCAAACACGATCCTCTGTGAGATAGGAACTTTTCTATTGGCCATGCCATAGAAGAACAATTTCTCTTGTACCCTTGACCTCAGACAATCAGGATACATAGCAAACATGTTCTGATTGTCCTTAACCACCTCAAATTGAAAGTAAAGTGACTGACTAAGGCAATGAGAAGTATCGTGTATGCTATGATATGTTTGGCAATGACTAGTGTAGTAGTGTGTAAGGCAGCCAACTTTTAGAGAAGTATTGCGTGTCTTATTTCCTCCTACCATTATTACTACCAAAGATAAGTCAAAGAAGCGTTCTGGGAGTTGGTGGACAATTTTACTTGATATTCAGGACACAGAGAGAATGGTCATTATATCCATTGTGATTTGGAATATTGCTCATTACTTATTTAAACTTCATAAGCAATCACGTTCCTATTGAACTGTGATGGTGTCATGTTACTCAAAAACAAATGCTACTTCCGAGAATTGTTTAGGAGCACCGAGAAGAACCCAGGCATTTTAATTTCCTGGTATCTAAACGGTATCATGTGTAAACAAGGTCCTGTCTGTGGCCTAGCTTCCCCTGAAGATTCGAACTACACAATTGGGAGTTGTGGAGTCAATGAAGTGCTTTCTGTGCAAACCTAGCATCCTGAGTTGAGTCCCTGGCACTCCTTTAAGACCTGAGCATTAGTCCTGTGTCCTGTAAATCTAGCATTAGTCAAATAGTGATAGAGGATTTTTCATGCCATCCAGTCTATTCTAATCCAGGAGCTCCAGATTCAGTGAGGGACGCTGTCTCAAACTGGTGGAGAGTGATGCAGGAAGATATCCACTAGAACTATGACCTCCATAACCATGTGTGCTTGAACATACGCAAGCATCTGCACACGCATGTGAACACACATACATATGTACTTGTATGTATATACACAAACATGTACACACACATGAGTGTACACACACACACACACACACACACACACACACACACACACGCACACACATACACATGCCTGTGATGGTTTGAATGCTACTCAGGCTGTTCAACCCATCCCGATCTGTGACCATTTTCTCTCTATATATCCAGCACATTCTGGCCTCTAGAACTTTAGTGTAATGCTACTTACTATGACACCGGGGGTCCAAATGAAATGGGTACTGCCATCTTCACCTCCCTTGGGAAACTCAATAAAGACCTTAGCAAAAAGTACGCAGAGGGTCACTTCTTTGGTGTTCAGCTCCTTTTGTTGTTGTCACAAGTATTCAAAGTGAGAAACTCAGACTGTTTTCCTTAGCAATCACATAAAGGTATTTTATTGGTTTTAAAGAGAATGTTAAACATTGGCTTGTTTAAGAAAGATGTTGCAAACTAAATTTTTTAGAATCGATAGGAAAATAAATGAAGAGAGGGTACATTATGAAAGACTGGTGTTTCTGTGAGACGTTCTGGCACCAAAGTAACTATTGAGAGGTAAATGATAATGGAACAATATCTAGAAAGGCTAGGCACAAGAATGGACATTGGTACATGCCTGCCAAGAAGGGGAGGAGAAATAGAGAAGGAAACAGAGAGAATAATGAAAATGAATTGGGGGAAGGCATTTATCTTTCATGTGAACTGAACAGAGACAATCGTAGAAATCTTGTTTCCAGAAATGTTTATTGTCAATTTATTTATAATCTATGGTAATCTACATTTTGTAATCACAGATAATTGTTAGAATATACTTCCATAAGATATGCTTTTAAAGTCACATTGGAGATTATGAAGTATTTCTTCGTAGAATCCCACTGACGTGAGCCTCTGCCTGCCCTGACTCTAGGTAGACTCTATTAATTTCCTGGTTTCCTGTATAATTTCAACTGTGCCTTCATTCTCCAAATTCCTCACCCTCAAAATGTGGGATTGTTTCTTCCTCCTTCCTCATTCCTCACACCAATGAGGTGATTCTCCTTAAATTCAGATGTTTAACCCTCGTAACTCTTCCTTTCATCCTCTGCAGTTTGACTTCACCTCTGTGATCATTTAGGAGGACAGTTCCTCCAAAATTAATAATTTTAGATCTTCTTGAGTGTTCTGATTTAGGTTTTCTTTTCAATCTACTTAGTCAAATTGGCATCTTTAGCAAAAATAGCGCTTATGTTAGTCAGTGATCAAAAATTATCAAAATAACTCCTTACAAGTCAGAGTAGGCCCATACTTGCTGTATATCCATTTGTCACAACATCTGTCACCACAAGTAGTCAAAATTTCCTGAATAATAGCTTTTGACATCAACGTGTAGGCTATGCAAAAATAAAGGCCCTTTATAATGACCTATAGACACCATTTTTAAATTCCTAAGACAATCACAGCAGCTTGCTTTTGTGCCGTATCTACCCACAGAATTCTACCAGTGCCTCTTAATAGTAATAGTGTTTTTCTTTATAATGCTTTAAAATTATTTCTTATTACTGTGCTCGTGTCTGCATGATGCATGTGTGTGTGTAGCTATGTACCAAATGACGCATATGGAGAACTAAAGACCATCTTGTGAACTATTACTCTCATTCTGCACTTATAATAGGTTCCTGGCATAAAGTTTTATCTGCCCAGTCCCCCCAAAATAGTTTATCCAACGTAATTACTATTGATGTGAAGAATGAGCTAGTATTGTTTAATGAGAATATTCTTAGCCTCTAACAAATGAAGCCTTTACAGGTGTGAGGATGAAATAATTGTCTTTATTTCTCAACAGGAACTTCCTGAGACCAAAACTCATTGAATCTAGAAGAAAACTAAATTCAAAATGCAAATATATTGTACGGAGATATCATATAACTTCAAAAATACTAAACCTATAAAAGAAATTATCAATGGAAAATGTCGATTAAGTATATGCCTTTTAAAAAAAATAACATCAGTAAGATGTTGGTAACACTAATATGGTTTCTGGCCCATATTAAACAAAGATTGTCCACTGCAGCTGAAATAAATTTTAATAGCAAGGCAGCAAGATCAATAGCAAGCATCTTTGAGAGATTGTTTTAAGCAATGACACAGGGTGACATCTTGACTGTGTTCTCCCCATCCTGACTCTGTGTGGGCACCTCAGGGGAGTCGCAGGAACAGAGGGAAAACACCCAGAACTCTTGTTTGTGCTCTGTTTATTGTATGTAGCTGGTTCTGATTCTTTTCCCAAGCTGTTTTTGTTTGTTTGTTTATTTGTTCATTTGTTTAATTAGAACAGAAGATCCATGGTTTTTCTGTTTCTCCTAATGTTTTTCACAAAATGGTAGTTAAAAAAAACACAGCTTGCAAATCCTGGTTGTAGATGAAGACCTCCCATTTCTCCTGCAATGGAGGGAACTGTATTACACCACACTAAAATCAGTTAACAATGAAGTTGTGGTGGTATGTCACTAGAGATGATGTCACACAGAGTCCATGCAGCTCTCAGAGTGCAGCAGGTGCTAGCAGTGGACTGAGTAAGTTCCTACAAATATTCTATGTCCTAAGTCCTGGTACCATGCACATTATCTTACATGGCCAGAGAAAGAGACGGGATCTAGAAAATGTGATTTAGTTAAAGTCCTTGATATGGGGATGTGACCAGAAATATCCAGGTGTACCCAATGTAATTAAGATGATTCTTTTTTATTTTTGAGATTATGCTATAATTAATGATATTTCTCCCTTCCCTCTCCTCTCCAACACCCACCCCCTTATACACATCCCTGTGCTCCTTCTGATTCATGGCCTCTACTTTTGAACTGTTATTGCATGTAGACATATGCAGACATACATGTATATATATATATATGTGCATATATGTATGTGTATATATATATGTATGTGTGTATGCATGTATTTGTAAATACACTTATAGTTATAAATATAACCTGCTCAGTTTGTACAATGTTAGTTGTGTGTAAGTTTTCAGGGATAACCACTGGGCCCTGGAAATGGTGTGCTTGTCTCTTTCCACTTTGCCATTTGTGGCATCTTCTTCCCCTCACACTGGAGCACTTGTGCTAGTGAGACGAGAAGGGTGCAGACTCTTGGTAAACACAGACAGGAAGGGTTGATTCAGAGGACAAAATGTGATGATGCTAGTGAGGCGTCTAGAGAAAGACATGAAACACAGATGCATGGACCGAAGACTACCGCTGAGCATGAGACGCTGGAAAGGGCAGGAACTGGGATTCTCCCTTCTGTTGTCTAAAGATACTGTCCTGTTGGGTCTGTCCTGGAGAACCCGACTGAGGACTTACGCCTTTCTGAACTATAAGGGCATAAAGCATCATTAAGTGACTGGTAATTTGAAACAGCTACTACAGAGCACTACTATAGAATGCAAAGAAAGGGATTGACAGGATCGCCGTTAACAATATGCACGTCAATCTTGTCGCTTCCGGTGGTGACATCATTGAAGGAAAATTCTATGAAGATTTTCTTTCTTTTTCGTTGATTATATTTATTTACATGTCAAATGTCCCTCTTCTCAGGTTCCCCTCTGCAATATCCCATCCCACTCCCACCCCCTGCCTCTATGAGGGTGCTACCCCACCCATCCACCCACTCCTGCCTCACCCCCTAGCATCCCCTTTCCCTGGGGCAACAAGCTTTAACAGGACCAAGAGCCACCCAGATATGGAAATCCTCTGCTACATATGGGGCTGGAGCCCTGGGTTCCTCCATGTGTGCTCTTTGGATTGAGTCCCTAGGAACTCAGAGGTGTCCGGTTAGTTGATATTGTTATTCTTCCTATGGGGTTGCAGTCCCCTTCTGCTCCTTTAGTCCTTCCCTAACTCTTCCATTGGGGTCCCTGGGCTATATCTGCATCTGTCTTAGTCAGTTGCTGGCAGAGCCTCTCAGAGGACAGCTATATCAGGCTCTTGTCAGTAAGCACTTCTTGGCATCAGCAATAGTATCGGGTTTTGGTGTCTGTAGATGGGATGGATCCCAAGTTGGGGTGGTCTCTGGATGGCCTCTTTAAGTCATTCAATTACAGACTAAATAAAGAACATATATTAGTTGCTAGTTTACAGGCATGGAGTTCATAGGTGTGCAAATCAGTATCATACTACTGGAACATGAGGAGGTAGAAGTCTGGTATAAGGGATGACTATTCCACAAGTTATTGTAGAAATAGGTTGAATCCTATTTAAAAATGGTATTTATAAAACAAAAGCAAAACCAACAAAAGCAGAGTAAAACTAGGAGAGAGAACCTATGAGAAACTCTAAGGTGTTCACGAGAGGCTTGATTCTCTGGTTGGTTCCAAACCACTGGAAGGAAGTCTCCAAGAATTTTAAGTATAAATGGGCAATTGTGTGCCTAAAAAGAATAAATGCAAAACTTGGCGAATTAAATAGATTAGGTTGTTTGATCAGCTACAAAACTTTAGAATATACAAGAAAGAAAAAATATAACAAAATAAGTAGTAATTCAATTAAAATTAATAAATGTTTATGTTGGCCTCCAATGTAGCTATTACCTCTCCTGTTGAATATAATGATCAAGAAATTGTATCTACTGAACTATAAAAGAGAATGACATAAATAATGATTTTGAGTGACTGAATACAAACCACATTAAAAACAAACAAACAAACCCACCACCATCACCACTACCACTACCACCACCAAGAACCGTCAGTGTTTGGGATTTGAGCCCCAGGTTTATGCTTTTAAGATTCTGCTAAGCTTAACTGAAATTTAGTTTGAGTTCCTAAGACAGCAGAAATGGCATCCTCAGATGCATCAG